>NC_053028.1:316911844-317008999 GCF_003073215.2 Triticum urartu
ATGTTATATGCACGAGTAGAACACAAGTGAGTTGTGGGCGATATAAGTCATACTGCCTACCAGCATGTCATACTTTGGTTCGGCGGCATTGTTGGACGAGATGACCCGGACCAACATTACGCGTACGCTTACGCGAGACCGGTTCCCCCCGACGTGCTTTGCACACAGGTGGCTTGCGGGCGACTGTCTCTCCAACTTTAGTTGAACCAAGTGTGGCTAGGCCCGGTCCTTGCGAAGGTTAAAACGGAGTCTATTTGACAAACTATCGTTGTGGTTTTGATGCGTAGGTGAGATTGGTTCTTGCTTAAGCCCGTAGCAGCCACGTAAAACTTGCAACAACAAAGTAGAGGACGTCTAACTTGTTTTTGCAGGGCATGTTGTGATGTGATATGGTCAAGGCATGATGCTAAATTTTATTGTATGAGATGATCATGTTTTGTAACCAAGTTATCGGCAACTGGCAGGAGCAATATGGTTGTCGCTTTATTGTATGCAATGCAATCACGATGTAATGCTTTACTTTATTACTAAGCGGTAGTGATAGTCGTGGAAGCATAAGATTGGCGAGACGACAACGATGCTACGATGGAGATCAAGGTGTCGCGCCGGTGATGATGGTGATCACGATGGTGCTTCAAAGATGGAGATCACAAGCACAAGATGATAATGGCCATATCATATCACTTATATTGATTGCATGTGATGTTTATCTTTTATGCATCTTATCTTGCTTTGATTGACGGTAGCATTATAAGATGATCTCTCACTAAATTATCAAGAAGTGTTCTCCCTGAGTATGCACCGTTGCCAAAGTTCGTCGTGCCCAGACACCACGTGATGATCGGGTGTGATAAGCTCTATGTCCATCTACAATGGGTGCAAGCCAGTTTTTGCACACGCAGAATACTCAGGTTAAACTTGACGAGCCTAGCATATGCAGATATGGCCTCGGAACACGGAGACCGAAAGGTCGAGCGTGAATCATATAGTAGATATGATCAACATAAACGATGTTCACCATTGAAAACTACTCCATCTCACGTGATGATCGGACATGGTTTAGTTGATTTGGATCACATGATCACTTAGAGGATTAGATGGATGTCTATCTAAGTGGGAGTTCTTAAGTAATATGATTAACTGAACTTAAATTTATCATGAACTTAGTCCTGGTAGTATTTTGCAAATTATGTTGTAGATCAATAGCTCGCGTTGTTGCTTCCCTGTGTTTATTTTGATATGTTCCTAGAGAAAATTGTGTTGAAAGATGTTAGTAGCAATGATGCGGATTGGATCCGTGATCTGAGGTTTATCCTCATTGCTGCACAGAAGAATTATGTCCTTGATGCACCGCTAGGTGACAGACCTATTGCAGGAGCAGATGCAGACGTTATGAATGTTTGGCTAGCTCAATATGATGACTACTTGATAGTTTAGTGCACCATGCTTAATGGCTTAGAATCGGGACTTCGAAGACGTTTTGAACGTCATGGAACATATGAGATGTTCCAGGAATTGAAGTTAATATTTCAAGCAAATACCCGAGTTGAGAGATATGAAGTCTCCAACAAGTTCTATAGCTAAAAGATGGAGGAGAATCGCTCAACTAGTGAGCATGTGCTCAGATTGTCTGGGTACTACAATCGCTTGAATCAAGTGGGAGTTTATCTTCCAGATAAGATAGTGATTGACAGAATTCTCTAGTCACCATCACCAAGTTAGTAGAACTTCGTGATGAACTATGATATGCAAGGGATAACGGAAACGAATCCCAAGCTTTTCATGATGATGAAATTGATGAATGTAGAAATCAAGAAAGAGCATCAAGTGTTGATGGTTGACAAGATCACTAGTTTCAATAAAAGGGCAAAGGGAAGAAGGGGAACTTCAAGAAGAATGGCAAACAAGATGCTGCTCAAGTGAAGAAGCCCAAGTCTGGTCCTAAGCCTGAGACTAAGTGTTTCTACTGCAAAGGGAATGGTCACTGGAAGCGGAACTACCCCAAGTGATTGGCATATAAGAAGGATGGCAAAGTGAACATAAGTGTATTAGATATACATGTTATTGATGTGTACTTTACTAGTGTTTATAGCAACCCCTCAGTATTTGATACTAGTTCAGTTGCTAAGATTAGTAACTCGAAACGGGAGTTGCAGAATAAACAAAGACTAGTTAAAGGTGAAGTGACGATGTGTGTTGGAAGTGGTTCCAAGATTGATATGATCATCATCGCACATTTCCTATACTTTCGGGATTAGTGTTGAACCTGAATAAGTGTTATTTGGTGTTTGCGTTGAGCATGAATATGATTTGATCATGTTTATTGTAATACGGTTATTCATTTAAAGTAAGAGAATAAATTGTTGTTCTGTTTACATGAATAAAACCTTATATGGTTACACACCCAATGAAATTAGTTCGTTGGATCTCGATCGTAGTGATACACATAATCATAATATTGAAACCAAAAGATGCAAAGTTAATAATGATAGTGCAACTTATTTGTTAGCACTGCCGTTTAGGTCATATTGGTGTAAAGCGCATGAAGAAACTCCATGCTGATGGGCTTTTGGAATCACTTGATTATGAATCAGTTGATGCTTGCAAACCATGCCTCATAGGCAAGATGACTAAGACTCTGTTCTTCGGAACAATGGAGCGAGCAACAGATTTGTTGGAAATCATACATACTGATGTATGTGGTCCGATGAATATTGAGGCTCGCGACAGGTATCAATATTTTCTGATCTTCACAGATGATTTGAGCAGATATGAGTATATCTACTTGATGAAACATAAGTCTGAAACATTTGAAAAGTTCAAAGAATTTCAGAGTGAAGTGAAAAATCATCGTAACAAGAAAATAAAGTTTCTACGATCTGATCATAGAGAAGAGTATTTGAGTTACGAGTTTGGTCTTCAATTAAAACAATGTGGAATAGTTTCACAAACTCATGCCACCTGGAACACCACAGCATAATGGTGTGTCCGAATATCATAACCGTACTTTATTAGATATGGTGCGATCTATGATGTCTCTTACCGATCTACCACTATCGTTTTGGGGTTATGCATTAGAGACAGCTGCATTCACGTTAAATAGGGCACCATCTAAATCCGTTGAGACGACACAATCTGAACTGTGGTTTGGCAAGAAACCAAAGTTGTCGTTTCTTAAAGTTTGGGACTGCGATGCTTATGTGAAAAAGTTTCAACATGATAAGCTCGAACCCAAATCGGAGAAGTAAATCTTCATAGGATACCCAAAGGAGACTGTTGGGTACACCTTCTATCACAAATCCGAAGGCAAGACTTTTGTTTCTAAATTTGGAGTTTTTCTAGAGAAGGAGTTTCTCTCGAAAGAAGTGAGTGGGAGGAAAGTAGAACTTGATAAGGTAATTGTACCTTCTCCCTTATTGGAAAGTAGTTCATCACAGAAATCTGTTCCTGTGGCTACTACACCAATTAGTGAGGAAGCTAATGATGATGATCATGTAACTTCAGATCAAGTTACTACCAAATCTCGTAGGTAAACCAGAGTGAGATCCGCACCAGAGTGGTACGGTAATCCTGTTCTGGAAGTCATGTTACTAGACCATGACGAACTTGCGAACTATGAGGAAGCGATGATGAGCCCAGATTCCGTGAAATGGTTTGAGACCATGAAATCTGAGATATAATCCATGTATGAGAACAAAGTATGGACTTTGATGGATTTGCCCGATGATCGGCAAGCCATGGAAATAAATGGATCTTCAAGAGGAAGACGAACGCTGATAGTAGTGTTACTATCTACAAAGCTAGAATTGTCGCAAAAGGTTTTCGACAAGTTCAAGGTGTTGACTACGATGAGAGTTTCTCACTCGTATTTATGCTTAAGTCTGTCCGAATCATGTTAGCAATTGCCGCATTTTATGAAATCTGGCAAATGGATAAACAAAACTGCATTCCTTAATAGATTTATTAAAGAAGAGTTGTATATGATACAACCAGAAGGTTTTGTCAATCCTAAAGGTGCTAACAAAATATGCAAGCTCCAGCGATCCATCTATGGACTGGTGCAAGCATCTCGGAGTTGGAATATACGCTTTGATGAGTTGATCAAAGCATATAGTTTTATATAGACTTGCGGTGAAGCCTGTATTTACAAGAAAGTGAGTGGGAGCACTACAGCATTTCTGATAAGTATATGTGAATGACATATTGTTGATCGGAAATAATGTAGAATTATTTTGTAAAGCATAAAGGAGTGTTTGAAAGTTTTTTTTTAAAAAAAAAGACCTCGGTAAAGCTGCTTACATATTGAGTATCAAAGATCTATAGAGATAGATCAAGACGCTTGATAAGTTTTTCAATGAGTACATACCTTGACAAGATTTTGAAGTAGTTCAAAATGGAACAGTCAAAGAAAAAGTTTCTTGCCTATGTTACAAGGTGTGAAATTGAGTAAGACTCGAAGCCCGACCACGGCAGAAGATAGAAATAGAATGAAAGTCATTCCCTATGCCTCAGCCATAGATTCTATAAAGTATGCCATGCTGTGTACCAAATCTATTGTATACCCTACACTGAGTTTGACAAGGGAGTACAATAGTGATCTAGGAGTAGATCACTGGACAGCGGTCAAAATTATCCTTAGTGGAATAAGGAAATATTTCTCAATTATGGAGGTGACAAAAAGGTTCGTCATAAAAAGTTGCGTCGATGCAAGTTTTGACACCGATTTGGATGACTCTAAGTCTCGATCTAGATACATATTGAAAGTGGGAGCAATTAGCTAGAGTAGCTCCATGCAGAGCATTGTAGACATAGAAAATTTCAAAATACATAAGGATCTGAATTTGAAAGACCCGTTGACTAAGATTCTCTCACAAGCAAAACATGATCACACCTTAGTACTCCTTGGGTGTTAATCACATAGCGATGTGAACTAGATTATTGAATCTAGTAAACCCTTTGGGTTTAGCCACATGAAGATGTGAACCAATCACATAAATATGTGAACTATTGGTGTTAATTACATAGTGATGTGAACTAGATTATTGACTCTAGTGCAAGTGGGAGACTGAAGGAAATATGCCCTAGAGGCAATAATAAAGTTATTATTTATTTCCTTCTAATCATGATAAATGTTTATTATTCATGCTAGAATTGTATTAACCGGAAACATAATACATGTGTGAATACATAGACAAACAAAGTGTCACTAGTATGCCTCTACTTGACTAGCTCGTTAATCAAAGATGGTTATGTTTCCTAACCATGAACAAAGAGTTGTTATTTGATTAACGAGGTCACATCATTAGT
This sequence comes from Triticum urartu, assembly GCF_003073215.2. Classification (NCBI taxonomy): domain Eukaryota; kingdom Viridiplantae; phylum Streptophyta; class Magnoliopsida; order Poales; family Poaceae; genus Triticum; species Triticum urartu. The sequence continues at coordinate 316,917,152 of NC_053028.1, forward strand.
TGAATGATCTGATTGACATGACCCATTCCATTAGCTTAGCACCCGATCGTTTAGTATGTTGCTATTGCTTTTCTTCATGACTTATACATGTTCCTATAACTATGAGATTATGCAACTCCCGTTTACCGGAGGAACACTTTGGGTACTACCAAACGTCACAACGTAACTGGGTGATTATAAAGGAGTACTACAGGCGTCTCCAAAGGTACATGTTGGGTTGGCGTATTTCTAGATTAGGTTTTGTCACTCCGATTGTCGGAGAGGTATCTCTGGGCCCTCTCAGTAATGCACATCACATAAGCCTTGCAAGCATTGCAACTAATGAGTTAGTTGCGAGATGATGTATTACAGAATGAGTAAAGAGACTTGCCGGTAACGAGATTGAACTAGGTATTGGATACCGATGATCGAATCTCGGGCAAGTAACATACCGATGACAAAGGGAACAACGTATGTTGTTATGCGGTCTGACCGATAAAGATCTTCGTAGAATATGTAGGAGCCAATATGGGCATCCAGGTCCCGCTATTGGTTATTGACCGGAGACGTGTCTTGGTCATGTCTACATTGTTCTCGAACCCGTAGGGTCCGCACGCTTAAGGTTACGATGACAGTTATATTATGAGTTTATGAGTTTTGATGTACCGAAGGAGTTCGGAGTCCCGGATGAGATCGGGGACATGACGAGGAGTCTTGAAATGGTCGAGATATAAAGATTGATATATTGGAAGCCTATGTTTGGATATCGGAAGTGTTCTGGGTGAAATCGGGATTTTACCAGAGTACCGGGAGGTTACCGGAACCCCCCGGGAGCTATATGGGCCTTAGTGGGCTTTAGTGGAAAGGAGAAAGGGGCAGCCCAAGGTGGCTGTGCGCCTCCCCCCTTCCCCTAGTCCTATTAGGACTAGGAGAGGTGGTCGGCCCCCTCTCTCTCTTTCCCCCCTCAAGGAGTCCTATTCCAACTAGGATTGGGGGGAATCCTACTCCCAGAGGGAGTAGGACTCTCCTGGCGCGCCTCCTATGGCCGGCCAGCCCTCCCCCCTCTAGTCCTTTATATACTGAGGTAGAGGCACCCTAGAACACACAAGTTGATCCACGTGATCTATTCCTTAGCCGTGTGCGGTGCCCCCTGCCACCATATTCCTCGATAATACTGTAGCGGAGTTTAGGCGAAGCCCTGCTGCTGTAGTGCATCAAGATCGTCACCACGCCGTCGTGCTGACAGAACTCTTCCCCGACACTTTGCTAGATCGGAGTCCGGGGATCGTCATCGAGCTGAACGTGTGCTCGAACTCGGAGGTGTCGTAGTTTCGGTACTTGATCGGTTGGATCGTGAAGACGTACAACTACTTACTCTACGTTGTGTCAACGCTTCCGCAGTCGGTCTGCGTGGGTACGTAGACAACACTCTCCCCTCTCGTTGCTATGCATCACATGATCTTGCGTGTGCGTAGGAAATTTTTTGAAATTACTACGAAACCCAACAATATCGATATTACCTATAGCCCCCAAGTCTTGAGCAAAACAAAGTGATGGCTTAAGACTTGCTTCAATATAAATACTGCTACTTAAGAAGAAATCCATGTTGTTCATCCCAGTCACTTAGTAAAAACTGAATACTCCATATTATGTAGCCCCCAAGTGTCGGGTTGTCATGCTTGCAGCAACCTGGGACTTGTAATTGCCTGATGCTCACAAAACTTCAACCAGTGTAGCCCCCAAGGGCCGGGTCATTATGCAATAATGAGCAGGGACTTTATAAATATAATCATGCTTCATTGAAAATAACATCTTATGATGTAACTCCACCATGGGTCTTGAACCCACTTTACAAGGTTAAGAGCTTTGTGTTTTACCAACTTAGTAGTGGACCCTTGAATATAATAGATTAAGACTTGTGTACCTTGAATCATTGATAGGAGCAATTGGTAGCCCCCAAGGGCCGGCTCATTACAATGTGATGAGTCGGGTCTTCAATAAGGTGAGCAAATAATGACTTTACATTAGCCCCCAAGTGTCATGGTGCATGCTTGCAGCGACATGAGACTTGTATATTTAATGTAATCTCAACTTGAATAATGTAGCCCCCAAGTGTTGGGTCGTAAGCCTGCAGCGACTTGGGACTATTCCTTCAATTGTAGAATAAATTATATCTATTTATAAGATAATAGTCATTGCGCTTAAAGCGACTTTGAAAACCTCAATCATAATACTGGTTATTGACAACCATAAAAAATCCAGCCATGTTTGGCTATTTCAAGATTTGAATAATATAATCCGGTTTAAAAACCTCAATCATTCAATATCATCATGAAAATCCAACCAATTTTGGCTATGAAAGATATGAATATCTTACCAGTTGATAAGTAAATCCGAAGCTTAAATGCTCGGCGGCTCTAGGCCGATGGCAACTTAATGCGCATTCATTGTAAGCTGGAATTTTTATAACCCTGCGGCTGATAGCTTTTGAGAAAATCCAAAATGGATAACCCTTTTGAAGCATCAATTTGGATGATGAGCTTGATTTTTATGTCATAATTCTGCAAATCCTGCACAAAGTGTAAATAACATATGCCTTGGCGACTTAACATCGAAAGCCAGGGTGGGTAGACACCCGAATGCATTCTTATCATGCACACAATTAGATCACAAGAATCCTTGGCGGTTTACCGCAGGGCGGGTCATAATGCCCATATAAATAGCCAGGGTTTATAACCAAAGCTGTAATTGAAGATAATCAAATATGACATAGATGATACCTGTGACATTGAATCACCTTGTTGGTTTAACCAATTCTTGTAGTGAGGGTGGTAACCCCAATCTTGAGTATTTGAGAACTCCTTCCTTAATTTGCCGAATTATGATAATAAGCCGCACCAGGATATAATAAACACCGGATTTTCCTTATAACACTGGCGACTTGTTAGTCAAAACCAGACTGGGTTAATGAACACCGGATTATAACTGATCATGTACTGACAACTTGTAGTTGAAAGCCAAGCCGGGTCAAGGACGCCAGTTTATCAGAAGATATTATGAACCTCAACAAAGGCGGAAAAAACTTGGCAAATAGAACTCAAAAAAGAACATGCGAGGCTTTTTACGAGCTGCCAGGCTCCAAATCGAGGCTTTTCATGGGCTGCCAGGCCACTGAATTAACCATTTCACAAAGCCTCTTAAGATGGACCTCAATCTTTATCCAATCACGTTTTAACTTTGACAAGTTCAGGGTCTATGAGATTGTCTGTCAAACGTTCGCGGGTCGTACCAGGTTTACCTGGGTGGAGTGACTTACTTAAAGAAGGCAGGTTAATCTGGGGTTTTAGGTGCGTACACCTGGCTTCCAAGCCTGGCTTGATAGCCTATTACAAGGGTGCAGACTCTTAGTTCGTTGCGAAGCAAAGAGCCCCCAAGTAACTTCCCTGGTGGCCTTACGCCGATCAAGAGGTGTAGCTATGGTTCGAATACGACCAAGCCCCCAATTGATTTCCCTGGTGGCCTTACGCCGATCAAGAGGTGTGACTATGGTTCGAACATAGTCCCCAAGTGATATTATGAGTTATGCTCAAGGGATACCCATGTTTGAGCTGTGCTGTGCAACAGACTCTCTTTGGCCCCTTATGATAATATTGGCTTGATAGCCGGATTACCGAAGTAACCAGAGCTGTGCTCTTATGACAATATTGGCTTGATAGCCAGATCAATATGTAATCAGAACTCCGCTTTATAAACAGAAGCCCCATGTGATCAATAATATGATAAGCCAATAAGGTAGGATAACCCATGTTTGAACCGCACGTCATGGCAACAGGTCCTCTTCGGCAACCTTTAACTTTTTGCAAGAGATAAATTCTTCTTGAACCAGGATTTTGAACCAGATATTGATAGCGTCAGAGCTTTCTGGGACACATATCTCCCTTGAACCGGATTGTAAACCGGAATTCTTCCTGATGACCCGGAATTTCTTCATTGAGCTGGGATGTCGTAACTATCATATACTTTCTAAGCCGGAAACTTTCTGACGGCCTTTAAATTTTCATCAATATAACAGTAGCCTCCGGAACCGGGTTATCTTTCCCTCCATCGTCCTGGGGTTTTTAAATTTGCTGAAAGTGGCAAGATTTGCTGAGTCATGTCATCGTAGCCCCCGAGTCTCAAGGTGACTTGAGGAGCTGGCTTGAGATTCTCCATATTTTACCATGATATAAACCGGCATAAGTTGTATATCATTGGTGTTGATAGCATGATATGAATCCACAGAAGGTTGAGGTAACTGGGGCGGTTTATAAATGATCCCTTACGAGCCGTGTCAGCAACTCGGCCAATGTTTCCTCCCAACTAGCTGTTTGAAGTTAACCAAACTGTACTGGCAGCGATTTGTGCGCATGTCCATTGAGCCATCTAGTCCAGATGGCGGCTGAATGATAATTTGCCTCCAATTTGTTGGAAGAAAACTGGGCTACCCAAATAGTGACTTGCTCATACTCAATAAATAGCTCATGCAGATAGGTGCGGCCTGGTGTGTTGATGTAGACCAGGCCGCGAGAGACAGACATCAAAGATGACCGCGGCATCAGAGGCGGCTCAGACAGATAAGTCGGCCACAGCATTGTAAGCCGGTGCGGACGGGCGAGTTAACTACATCATGTTGATGTAAATTGGTCTACAGAATGGCGGCTTGCAGATATATTCACTGAGCTTAATGGTATGGTTAGATGCTAGCGCATTATAATGGTGGTGCGAGCTATACATCCATGACACGACCATAGCTTTTGTGATGAATAATTGCTCCTGCATAAATAATATCGCAAGCCGGGGTAATTTGTTCTTTTAAAGAATAAAAATGTATCAATAAAAATTGATTGGACAAATTTCACCTTGATATGTTAGGCCAGAAATTATCCACCGCAGAGTTGATGATCACCACGGGCGAGTCGGCCATGGGAGCAGATGAATAAACCGGCCGCGGCGTTGTAAGCCGGTGCAGTCAGGCGAATCAATCGCAGGCTCGGTAAGCCGGGAGGACGGGAGAGTCGGCCGCGGGGGCGAATGGGCAAGTTGTCCGTCACATTGTAAGCTGGCGCAGACGTGTGAGCCAGCCGCAAGGGTGGAGGGGCAAGTCGTCTGTGGCGTTGTATTGCACGACACAGATAAACGCCAATAAATGACACTGGTGCATGCTCCATATCCGCGGTATATCAACACTTTTGTAATGAATAATTTGCCTACGTATAACAACACTATAGGGTAGAGTGGTTGTTTTCACAAAAAATTAACAAGCACTGATAAAAAGTAAATTGGATGGATATCACCTGATTTGTTCTGACGACAAATGTATGTGTTGATCTGGTGTAGTCCAGTCTCTCCCTTTCTTTTTCTATTTTGTGCTCGCGAAGGCTGGCGCCTGTCCTCATATGTTCTGATATTTATTTGGAGGTATGTAACTGATGATCCTTTGGCATCACATCCTTCTGAGACATTGGGACCTGTGCTAATTCATTTGAAGAATAGTACTAGTACTACATCCTACATGAGATGTATTAGCACTAGTACTAGTAGTACTTTCCTTATTCTCCTTTCCTTTCGGCCTTTGACTTCTGCAGATTGCCCATGTATGTACGTGCACCATCAAACGGGGCTAGGCGCTAGCGGTCACATGCCTCGAACATGTTTTTTCTCCGGGTGCCTTGGGCGTCTGCTCCAGCAATAATAGCAGATTGGCAGCCGCCGCTCATTACCTTCTGCCGTCGCTGTCCACACGCAACCACTTGGTCATCGCTGATATAATTGCTAGTATTATCCAGATCGAAGCCTCCTGGCCGCTGTCAAATCAATCAGTTTAGACCGACCGCTCGCGACAAAGCGCCCGCCCCTCTTTTTTTTATCAATCTGGCATGTATCGTCCAGCTTGAATACTCAATATGGGCGTGGGACTGAAACCAACTCCAATACAGCTCGGTGTTACTGCTTCTGCTTAGCGATACCTGAAAAATCTTGTTTTTATCTCGACGAAACTTGCGACCTGACGGTTTAGACGGATCTTGCTCCCTTCTGTCTTTACTGATTTTTAGGGTGGCGATTGCACGCGACGTCGCCCTAATCTCATCAACTCAAACCTCGTACTACCATTTCTGAACCTAATCAGTTCTTGTCCACGGTGGGCACCAGCTCTCGTGGAATTGTTACGGCAGATGTCCTAGTGTGAGGACTTAGTCGTGAGGCCAACACATCTATGTGGTAGCTTGAGAGGGGTTGAGCAGGATCGAGAGACGCAACACAAGACAAGGATTTAGACAGCTTCGGGCCTCGGGAAACATCATCCGGTAATAGCCCTACATGCTGTTTGTGGCTAGGTATTATTATGATCATGCGGGAGTCGCCGGTAAACTAGCTCTTTGTGTCTAGCCCTACAGATTGTTTCTTCTTGCTTGTCCCTCCTTGGGGATCCCTGCCCCTCCTTATATATGTTGAAGGGGCGGGTTACATGACTAGTCCTAGTAGGATTAGGATTAACCTATTACAAGTAGAGTCCTAGTCTTGCTTCCTTTGTAGGAGAATATTCCTTATACATTTCCTCTTAAACCGTCCCATCATAAATGTGAGCCGGCCTTCTGGGCCTTGAGACTAGTCTTCTATCTAACCCGCCGTTAAGGCTATCCGTGAGACGCCAGGTTCATGAGTCGTTAGACCAGTGAACCGCCAGACACGTAAGTCGCCAATCCTCTGGGCGGTTTCCAATGAAACGACAAGTCTGGCCGGGTTGTACTTCCGGCCGGTTTACGCCGCGAGGTATATCCCCGACAGTAACCATAGAGCTCTCCACCAGCCAAATATGCATGTAGTATAGTTTTATTCTTCCATCATTCTCTATGTGTTACATTGCCAGCATATTCCATGTGCTGACCCATTTCAGGCTGCAACGTTCATGTTGCAGACTTTTCAAACGACGAGTAAGATGCCTTCGAGCTCGTGGTTCTATACTCAATGATGTCGTTGGAGTTGATGGACTCGCTTGTCTTCCAAGCCTTCTGCTGTTATCGTTATTAGATGGCCTTAAGCCATATTTATTGTAATAAGTTCTCTTTTGAGACACTCGATGTAATAAGTGTGTGATTGCTACTCTACTATAAATCCTTCAAGTACTATGTGGTGTCAGCATTACTGATCCAGGGATGACACCTGAGCACAGAGATTGGACCGTTTGAGGTCTGGTCGCTACAAGATTGTATCAGAGCACATGCTGACTGTAGGACACGACCACTAAGCTAAAGACCTATATCACTACTCACTCTTCTCATTCTGACCTCTCATCTTTTCTACTCTTTTAGGATGGCGGATGTAAGGAACAAGTTCATGCAACCGGATGAAGATACACCCTTTGGACGTCACTTGAAGGAAGTCACTAGATACCTGAACATAGGAGTACCAAGCTTCACCGGAACCTACAACGCCACATTACCGGAAGAAGAGCGTTGGATGATTCAAGTTCAAGTTCCAGGAAGGACGTTCATGCTAGTCACTGAACCCATAGAGTTTTCTTTTGATGCACCAACATGGAGTCTAGGAAAGAGCATGGCAGCTCACATCGCCATGGGACGCATTGGAGAAGTTTACCACAATGATCTCAAGGATACTATCTACCAGATTTGTGGGCGCCGAGATGAGCACTTGGAGATGATCAGCACCAGGAAGGATAGATCAATTGCATCTTTTATCCAGGAGTTAAACCAGCACATTCCACGTCAGGAGAACCAGATGTGCACCAAAATGATAGAACTGAAGAAGGCGAAGACAAGAATCAAGGAACTTGAGGAAGAACTCAAGGCTACACGTGAAGATTATGAAGAGGAAATCGAAGTATTAGTGGAGAAGAATGATGGTCTGATCAAGAAGATTGGAATATTTATGGGAGACCCTACACCAATAGAGGAAGACGAAGAACCCAAGGAGATTCTCCCAGAAGACTACATCATCATCGACGACACCGACTCGGATCCAGATGATAGCGATGATGACTATGTTGATGAAGCTGGAGCAGATACCATGGATTGTGCAAGCGAAGAATATTTCTAGTAGACCACCCCAACATTAGTAGTAGTCCACCATGTAAATATAGTAGCCCGAGCACTTTTGCGATAGTTAGATCGATTGTATGCCCTTGTTTGATTGAATGAAGTGAATTGTTTGCTTTTGCCTCATGTGCATATGGGTAGTGTTTTCTCTCTAGACCTCTCTCTATTCTTAAATCTCATCCTTTCTAAACCCTCAGATGCCTCCGAGACATGACCCCGGATTTACTTTCCCACCGGAGCTCACTCAGTTGATCCAGCAGCAGAACACATTGATGAAGTTGCTAGTCCAGAATTAGAATCAGGGGAACAACAACAACTACCCACCACCACCACCACCTGTTGATCACTTAGCCCATTTTCTTAGGCTGAATCCGCCGATGTTTTCCAGTAGCACCGAGCCGATAGTAGCATATGATTGGCTCCACAAGACAGCAAGGGAGTTGACCACGGTAGGATGCACAGATGCGGAAAAGGTGAAGTTTGTCGCACATCAGCTTGAAGGACCTGCAGCATCATGGTGGGAGAATTTCACAGCCACCTTCCCTGTCGACACTGTCACATGGGACCAGTTCCAGCAGGCTTTCCGTACTGCCCATGTTTCAGCAGGAGCTATGGCCATGAAGAAGCGAGAGTTTTGCAACTTGCGCCAAGGAGGAAGGACAGCTGGCCAGTATGTGGAGGACTCTAGTAAGCTAGCACGTTATGCCCCAGATGAGGTTGCTACGGATGCAGCTAAGCAGGAGAAGTTTCTGGAAGGACTGAATGATGAGTTGAGCATGTAGTTGATTGTAGCAACCTTCAACAACTACCAGGAGTTGGTAGATCGTGCTCTCATGATTGAAGGGAAGCAGCAGCAAATTGAAAACCACGAGCGGAAGTATGGACAAGCGAAGTACAATTCAGGAGCTCAGCAGAAGCCATGTTTTACCCCTAGACCGGGAGGGCATTTTTAGCATACCCATGGAGGAGGTAGCTCGCACAATCATAATGGCCCCAAGAATGGTAATGGGAATGGAGGAAGCAACGGCTAGAACCGCACCAACCCATCAACCCCAGCCAAGAGAGACCTGAGCCAGGTCACTTGCTTTAAGTGCCAGAAGACCGGACATTACGCTAATGAATGTCCTGAAGCCCAGAATGGAAATGGCAATGGAAGCTCTGGGAAGAAGCCAAACCCTTTCAATAGGGGACAGGTGAACCACGTAAATGTGGAGGAGGTTGAAGCCCAGCCCGATGCAGTAATAGGTAAGTTTTTGGTTAAGTCATTTACTGCACTCGTTCTTTTTGATACTGGTGCATCGCATTCATACATATCAAGGTGATTTGTGGATACGTATAAACTGCCAACCCATGCCCTTTGGTCACCCATGTTAGTAACCTCGCCTGGAGCAGAGTATATGGCTAGTCTATGGTGTGATCGGTTACCATTAAGGATTGGTAACTATGTATTTCCCTCGGACCTAATAGTATTGGAATCCCAAGGATTGGATGTGATATTAGGCATGGATTGGTTATAAAAGTATGAAGGGAACATTGAATGTGCCAGTAAGTCAATTTTGCTTACCACCCCAGAAGGGAGAAGGATCAAGTATGTATCCCGACATGTGCCGAAAGGGACTCAAGTAAATTGCCTAACATGAGTTGTGCAGGAGGAAGTACTAGTAGTGAAGGAGTTCCCCGATGTATTTCCAGAAGAGTTGCCAGGCATGCCACCGGATATAGATATTGAGTTTTTGATTGAGCTTTTGCCAGGCACAGGGCCAATATCTAAGAGACCTTATAGGACGCCCGCAAAGGATTTGGAAGAGATTAAGAAGCAAATTAAGGAGTTACTGGATAAAGGATATATTCGCCCAAGTTCTTCACCTTGGGGATCGCCAGTACTTCTAGTAGAGAAGAAGGATGGATCGTTAAGGATGGTCTTTGATTATCGAGGATTGAATGAAGTAACCATCAAGAACAAGTACCCACTACCGATGATCAAGATATGTTTGATCGATTGCAAGGAGCTAAGGTATTTTCCAAGATCGATCTGCGGTCAGGATACCATCAGTTGAAAATTCGAGAACAGGATATACCTAAAACAGCTTTTACCACAAGGTATGGGCTGTACGAGTATACCGTTATGTCATTTGGCCTGACTAACGCACCTGCATATTTTATGAACATGATGAACAAAGTGTTTATGGAGTTTTTGGATAAGTTTGTCGTAGTGTTCATTGATGATATCCTGGTTTACTCGAAGAATGAAGAGGAGCATAAGGAGCATTTGCGTTTGGTACTTGGTAAGCTCAGAGAACATCAGTTGTATGCCAAGTTTAGCAAATGTGAGTTTTGGTTGAAGGAAGTTGGATTTCTCGGACATGTCATATCCGGAGAAGGTATAGCAGTGGATCCCACCAAGGTTGACACTGTGACAAATTGGGAAGCGCCAACAACAGTTGGAGAGATCCAGAGTTTTCTTGGACTTGCAGGATACTACCGGAGATTCATTGAAAATTTCTCAAAGATTGCGAAACCTATGACGGAGTTGTTGAAGAAGGATACCAAGTTCATATGGACTGAGGAATGTGAGGCTAGTTTCCAGGAGTTGAAGAAACGTTTGGTTACATCACCAGTGTTGATTTTGCCAGATCAGACCAAGGATTATGAGGTGTATTGCGACACTTCACGTCGAAGACTTGGAGCAGTGCTTATGCAAGAAGGAAGAGTTGTTTCATATGCCTCACGACAGCTTAAGCCTCATGAGTTGAATTATGCTACGCATGATTTGGAGTTAGCAGCCGTAGTGCATGCATTGAAGACTTGGAGACATTTTCTCATTGGAAACCATTGTGAGGTGTACACGGATCACAAGAGTTTGAAGTACATTTTCACGCAGAAGGAGTTGAATCTCAGACAAAGGAGATGGTTGGAACTCATCAAGGATTATGATATGAGATTGCATTATCACCCTGGAAAGGCTAACATAGTAGCTGACGCATTGAGCCGTAAAAGTCATGTCAACACCTTAATGACAGGAGATTTACCAAAGGAGTTAGCCAAGAATCTTCGTGAGCTATGTTTGGAGATAGTTCCGAGAGGCTATGTAGCAGCATTGGAGATGCAGTCTACATTGATGGATAAGATCAGATAAGCCCAGAAGAATGACAAGGAGATTGCTTCTATTAAGGAGAAAATAAGCAAAGGAAAAGCTAAAGTATTTCGTGAGGATGAGAACGATACCCTATGGTTTGAAGACCGGATCTATGTGCCTAATGATTCGGAGATCAGGAAATTGATTCTGCAAGAGGCCCATGATTCACCATATTCGATTCACCCAGGAAATACCAAGATGTATTTGGATTTGAAGGATATTTTCTGGTGGACCGGAATGAAGAAGGATATTGCGGAGTATGTAGCCGTTTGTGATGTATGTCAGAGAGTAAAGGCAGAGCATCAGAAGCCAGCAGGATTGCTACAGCCATTGCCAATACCTGAATGGAAGTGGGATAAGTTAGGCATGGATTTTATCACTGGATTACCCAGAACTCGTTCATGCTATGACTCGATATGGGTTGTAGTCGATCGTTTGAAAAAGGTAGCTCATTTCATCCCAGTGAAGACTACCTATACTAGTGCCAAGTTGGCAAAGATATACATGACCAGAATCATATGTCTGCATGGAGTTCCAAGGAGCATTGTATCAGATAAAGGAACCCAGTTTACCTCAAGGTTCTGGAATCAGTTGCACGAAACTTTGGGTACCAGGCTAGAGTTCAGTACAGCTTTCCATCCGTAGACAAATGGACAGACCGAGAGAGTCAATCAGATTTTGGGAGGATATGCTGAGAGCTTGTGCACTATATTATGGATCTAGTTGGGACGACAATTTGCCATATGCAGAGTTATCTTACAAAAACAGTTATCAATCCAGTTTGAAGATGACCCCTTTTGAAGCGTTGTACGGAAGGAGGTGTAGGACCCCATTGTCGTGGGATGAAGTTGGAGACCGCCAGTTGTTTGGACCGGATCTGATTAAGGAGTTTGAACAGAAAGTAAAATTGATTCGCGATAGATCAACGTAGCCTAGTCCAGACAGAAGAGCTACACAGATTCAAAACGTAAGGAGACAGTTTACGAAATCGGAGACCGAGTTTATCTTCGAGTATCTCCACTTCGAGGAGTTAAGCGCTTTGGAGTTAAGGGAAAGTTAGCGCCACGTTTTGTAGGACCATACAAAGTTGTGGAGCGTATCGGAGTAGTAGCCTACAAATTGGAATTGCTCGAAGGATTGTCAGGAGTTCACGATGTGTTCCACGTTTCCCAGTTAAAGAAGTGCCACGCAGAGATGGCTGATATACCGCTAAGAGATACAGTGCCACTGGAAGCGATTCAGTTGGACAGTGATTTGACCTATGAGGAGAGACCCGTCAAGATTCTTGAGTATGCCAGCCGAGTCACCCGCAGCAAGGTTATCAAGTTTTTCAAAGTTCAGTGGACCAACACACGGAGGATGAAGCCACCTGGGAACGGGAGGAAGATCTGTTGAAGGACCACCCTCACCTATTTTCTAGCCAACCCGAATCTCGAGGGCGAGATTCATCTTAAGGGCGGTAGGTTTGTAACATCCCAAATTTTCAATTTGGAATGTTATACAATAGATCATCATTGCATATCATATTTATTGCATTTTTGTTGATCCTAGAAGTTTCACGCAACTCAATGACCCTCGGAGAGAGTTGGGGATTTCGTTATTTTCATATTTGAGTTGTCTCAAATTTTGAAAATAGGATCATTTGATTTTATTTATTTTATCTTCAATTATTTCTATTATAAAAATTATGAGAGAGGGAATAAAATGACTTTCCCAAAATAAAGAAATATTGGGGATTTAATTAAAAAAATCAAATAAGATTTTATTTTGGTTTTATTTGCTATTTTATTTGAATTTAAGAAAAATTGCACGTTTCCAAAAATTGCATTTAGGGCCATGAAAATGTTCATCCTATTCTAAATATTTTATTTAGATGGTGAAAATTTGTTTTGGAATTTTTAGAATTTTATTTATTTTTCTAGAATTTTTTTAGTTGCAGCGTTATTGTTTAAAAAAAAGAGACCCCGCGCCCAACTGGGCAAAGGGCCCAGCCAGCCGCCGCCGCCTCCTGCCCGGGTCGGGACAGGTGTCCCGACCACCGCCGCCACCGAGTCCGGGGAGGACCCGCCTCCCGAGGCCGCCCCATTCCCCAAGTCACCGCCTCTCCCCCCTTTATAACTCCGCCGGACCCCCCCTGCAGCCCCACACCCGCCGCCGCCTCCCCACGCCGCCCGCGCCGCCGCCGCACGCCGCCCGCGCCGCCTATCGCAGCCGCCGCCCCGTGCCGCCTGCGGTCCCTGCTGCCGCACCGCAGCCGCCGCCCCGCCGCCCCGCACTACCCGCCGGAGCCCCGAGCCGAGGTAGCCGCCGCCTCGGTTTTCTGAGAAAAGCCGTTTCGTTTTTTTAGAAAACCCTAGTTTTCATTTTTTTTAATAGATCGGGTTTCTCCGGTTTATTTATTTAGCGAGCGTTCGCTCGTCCGTTCGTTTTAACGAACGCGTTCATCGTTTAGTTCCCGTTAACGAACGTTCGTTCGTCAACCCGTTCGTCGTTTTTCTTGTTCTCGGATTAAATCCGTGATTTTTCTGATCTTGATTTCTGATCCGATGTTCGTTTTAGTTTAACTTTTCGCTCGTTTGTCGGAATCAGGTGATCCAAGCGCCTGGAGTTTTGTCTCGAAACCCTCTTTCCGTTTATCCAACTTAAACAAGTTTTCGCCTCTGTAAAAATTGCCCTAGATCCAGAATAGTAAACGAAGCCTTTTTTCTTTTGTCGTTTGTCTTTCGTTGCTTCGTTCGATTTGGTTCTTTTTGCCAACCGGAGTTCTTAAGTTGAACTATCTGGTTAGATCTTTTATTCGAGTTTTACCTGTGCATTAGTTGAGTACTTATTGTATGCTTGTTTGTATGCGATAGAGTACCCGGAGTGCGCCGCTTGCTACTTCGACTCGCTAGGTTTTGCGGATCATCAACAAGGCAAGTAAAACTTTGATCATACCATCCTACTACCCAGTTTTTATTGCATTAGATCAATCCTCACACCATTGCATGATTATGATCTAATTAAATTGTTGGTCTGGGAAGTAGATGAGGTAGTACCTATTACCTGTTTATTATCAAACCTTTGGGAGTTACTTCTACGTTTGCTTCTTATGCCATGCTATGCTAGTAGACGTGGATTGGGCGAGTGAAATCCATGAAAGATGTGAGAATGTTAAATTAATGGTTTATCTAAGGTGGCAACTAAAATACACATCTGGGTGGATTAAGGCACCTGGGTATTCCAGCGATTGCCTGTTTTTCTTTGGACCACCACCCAGGCTCAAAGGGATCATGAGATTATTCATGCTAGAAACTTCCGTGTGTAGCCACAAGCTACTATGGGCTCTAGCATAGTTGATTAAGTCGTGCGAACTCTTATAGTGGTACAGTAGTAGATGTAGGGGATGTAGGTGGTACGGTCTACCCATCATAAGGTGCTAGCGCTTCTAAAAGACTATGTCTCGGTCATCCGTTTCTCAAACACCATGTAGTGCAAGAATCCCAACGGAGGAGATCGAGTCTTGTGGGGAAAAGAGCACAAACCTCTGCAGAGTGTATAAACTAATCGTGGTTAGCCGTGTCCCCGGTTATGGACATCTTGAGTATCTAGTACTTGGATTATCATGTGAATCTCATCATGTTACTCTAATTAATTTTGTTGGGTTTTTAATGATGATGCTTAATTGGGATTGAGAATGCTGTCAACCATTCTCAATGTTTAATAACTACCATGATAGTTAAATAAAATTTATTCCTTTTCAGTAGGGAAAAATTGGCTTTACACAAAACTATAACCATAGAGCTCTCCACCAGCCAAATATGCATGTAGTATAGTTTTATTCTTCCATCATTCTCTATGTGTTAAATTGCAAGCATATTCCATGTGCTGACCCGTTTCGGGCTGCAACGTTCATGTTGCAGACTTTTCAGACGACGAGTAAGATGCCTTTTAGGTCATGGTTCTATACTCAATGATGCCGTTGGAGTTGATGGACACGCTTATCTTCCAAGCCTTCCGCTGTTATCGTTATTAGATGGCCTTAAGCCATATTTATTGTAATAAGTTCTCTTTTGAGACACTCGATGTAATAAGTGTGTAATTGCTACTCTGTTATAAATCCTTCAAGTACTGTGTGGTGTCAGCATTACTGATCCAGGGATGACACCTGAGCACAGAGATTGGACCGTTTGAGGTCTGGTCGCTATAGTTAGTTTTGTACATTATTGGTTGATTGACTCGGTATTTGAATCTTGACGGGAGTACACATTATGCTGCGTGTGACACTTGAGTTGGACATAAAGTGGTTTCAAATATTCGAATTCACCTTAAACTGCATTCTAGCTTCTGAATTCGACTATTGGTATTTGTAAATCATATTCATATATGACAGTGGAATACATCTTTGTTGTGCTTTTGAAGATATATAAAAACACATAGAATGATTTATAAAGATTCGTATAGGAATACAAAATGGATTCAAATTTAGTTGCCAGGGTAAATGTTTATGCTTATTGTCCCAAAATTCGAAAGAACCGGCAAAATGTCCACTCCCACATCAGCTGCCCAAAGCCAAGTGTTTGGGAGATGGAAATTACTATCTACCCCTTACACGGACAATCCATCGGCCCAATTTCCATTGCTCTCAATAGGGGTAGTTTAGTAACTTCAATTAGACGTGACACGACCGCCTCTTAGCCATTCTGACACGGTGGGCGCCAAACATGGGCGGCAAAACACATTTGATTCAAGCTCGTCCGAAAGACCTTTGTCTCTCCCTCCATTTCCCAATTCATACACGGTGGGCGGCAAAACAAACTCGACTCGGCCGAAATCGATGTAGGCAAATATTTTCAATAGGGGGGGTTTGTAACTTCACTCAAACGTGACACAACCGCCCTACCTATCAGGCCCGTTCATACACCGTGGGCGCCAACCGTGGGCGCCAAAACACCCTCTCCTCGCCCGAAATCGCTTTGGGCAAATATTGGCAAGATGTGAGATTACCGTCCTATCCCCAACCGACGAGACGTCCAAATTTTAAATGGGGGCTAAGTTCATAACTTTCCCATATTTCAGAAAGGCGCGTCCCAAAACCATGGTTCCCCATACCTCTCCCTCCATTTTCCCATTCATACACCGTTCGCACTAGAACACCATCCCCACACCAACCTCCTCCATCCGCCACCCCAGCCATCACCGTCGTCCTCCACCCCATCCATCGACACCGTCCTCCACCATGCTAGAGCGCCTACCAAGACCGCGTCGCCCACTGCTAGAGATGGACATTTCTCATCCACGGCGACAAACCAAGAGCCTTGCATCACGTCCTCTCGCTTCGTCGGTGCCATTGTCCTCTTTGTCGGGGCCACTCACACGACCTTCTCTTCCACCGCAATGGGACTTATCCCCCGATGCACCCGTCTACCATCGCAGATCTGCTTCAATGCCATCGACAGCCATCGCACCCCCGATGCCTACACAGCGCCGCAAGAGAGGTGGTACTTCATATCCCCTCAACTTTTTGATCTTAACCAAAAAATAGATCGTAACTTGGTTACTGTACTTTCTTTTTAGCTCTTAGAATTTAGTTTTTAGTTCAATGCAAACAATGGATGCTAAATAGCATTTCTCCGATTTGCAGCTTTAAATCTGTCACGGCACAGTCATAATAGGGTTTAATTGACCATGTTGGTTTCGTGGTGGTTTCTTTATTAGAAATCGGAGGGGAAACCCTCGTTTGCTAAAAAATTCTTAGGGTTTCCCCCTTTTATTATCACTATACGATAAGCATACGTGCTTCGTGTCATAATAGCACTGCTCCACCCATCAAGCTAAACAAGCTTAGTTGTTCAAATACGAATTTGATATTATTAAAATAGAGTCGTTTAATTGGTTAGCTAAGTGTTCCTGATTTAGTTTCAGAAATGCATGTTCACTGCTCGGGTGTGTATCTCTACAGGGTGCCCACATTGGGCCGCGGCCCACCATGGGATATTGGGTCGGCCCAGGCCCCGATTCCCCTCTGTTCTGTTGCGCGCTTCCGATCTCTACTCGCCC
This sequence comes from Triticum urartu, assembly GCF_003073215.2. Lineage (NCBI taxonomy): Eukaryota > Viridiplantae > Streptophyta > Magnoliopsida > Poales > Poaceae > Triticum > Triticum urartu. Next base: position 316,934,399 of record NC_053028.1, read on the forward strand.
CAGCCACCTACCTCACCGGCGACTTGCCATGCCCGGGCGGCATGAATCTAGGAGGAGACGCCGGACTAACAGTAGGTCAGGAGCCGCTCGCCCAATAGCGTCACTTCTGCTCGGGCGCGCCACCGTGCCTACCTTCCCAGTCCGTTCAGGGCTCAAGCGTGCAGCACCCACTAAGCCAACCCGATTTATCCTGAGATACGTCCTCAACACTCAGAAGCCACTCCTCATCACGCATTTTCTAATCGATTCATTACTCATCAGGCAGGACTGTCATTAGGGTTTGTTGTGTGCTAAGTGCTACCTACACTTAATGGTTCAGATGTATTTCAGTAATCTTTAGTACATATATAGTTCACAGGGTTTCAAAATTCCGGCCATAGGAACAAACACTAGTCATTTTGGGTTGTTGGTCGTAGTGACATTGACCCAGATTACTAATGCAGGCCAGGTTTGTTGACAATTTCACTTGTCTTTCTTACTCTTTCGATATGATATCCAATTATTCACGTCGATTAGTTGCAAACAATAAGTGCTAGACAAACTTCTTGATTCAGGTTTTGGACGGTCTCTTACTGTAGTTATAATTCTGCATACTTGTCCTAGTAAGCTCACAAGTAAATGATTGATTCACTACATCTATGCTTGCCTTGTCATATTTGTTATCAATATTCTTTTAGGGTAGACCACCCTATTTCAAAATACTGGAACCGCAGACATGAGTGAATAGTATTTCTCTGTGTGATCTCTTCCATCATGTGTGGGCAACGAACACTGCATTGTATAGAAAGAAAGTGTCATTTCCAGCTTTTACATAGACTATGATCTTTTACATGGAATACAATCTGCCTACTTGCTTTCTGTCGCACTACCAGCACTCCACCCTTGAAGCTAAACATTATGCCACTCATAATTCCTTAGTTTATTTGTTCAAATACGAATTTGATATGATTCTAGTGTTCCTACTTCAGTATTGAAATGTGTGTCTGCCTGTTATAGAGACAAAAGAGGTTTGTATTTCTGTGTGTGGTCTTGTCAGCACGGTTGGGGGGTGAACTTTGCATATGCAGGGTTTTATAGGGAGACACTCTTCAAGTTGAATCCACAATGCTTTCCATAGATAATCTGACTACTTTTTATGTTTTCATGAATCTCAGATTCTGAACAGCATCATAATGATTATGAGTTTGCGCGCATGAAAAGAATAGAGCAGAACAATGCCATGGCTGTCAAACTTGGCATTAAGGGACTGAAATCAAGTCTGGATGCAATGCAATGCAAACGCTCTCCACCTACAGATTCATGCTCAGAATATGATCCGAAAAGTGATTCTGAGCTAGAGGGAGACCTAAGTCAATGTAGCTCCCTAGTGGAGGAGTCAGAGGCAGATGCCCTATCTTATTCACCCATCAAGGTGCTTGCTCTAACTTTCCAAGGTTATATTGGTCGAACATATCTTGCAACTGATGCTTTGCATTGCTTCTACTTTGTTGCACTGCCATTAGCTTAGTTTACACATCATGTATGTGAATACGCCCTGCCTATCCATTTTCAGTACATATTCCATCTGTCATCATACCATATTTATCCATTCAAATGATGTTCTTGTGTATCATACGTTTAAAAGGAAGAGGGTGATTGCTGAGCATGGAGGCGCACGAGAAAAGTATTTGGAAAAGGTAGTGACACCTGATAAATCAAATAGCCCATTAGGTCTAGTTGAAATATCACCTGACCCACAAAACACAACCCCAACTCTAGCAGACTCTAGCCCTACTGAACTGGTCATTTTTGATGCCCCACCTCAGCGGACCCCAACTGCAGCAAATAGTATCATGATGCCAGTTTACATAGCACTAGCTCTACGACACAAAACCCCCATTCCAGCAAAGAGTACACCAAATCCAGTTGCCAAATCCCTTCTCAAAATAGAGAGAGCCCCAATTGTAGCAAATAGGACCCATGTTCCATTTCTTCCCAGTTTAGAAGATGAAGCTTATATTGTGGTCAGGAACTTTGTGTGCATCTTTCCTTCATGTAAAGATTATACCGTAGACATAGAACAATTTACAGTCTTCCCCCGCAAATTACGCGTAAGTAATGTACTAATGTTATTCATGGTAATTACTGCATATGTTTCTGCTGACAGAAGACACAAGATTTCATTCTTTTAAATAGGCAAGGACCAAACTGGATTTTCAAGACGACCAAGGGTTGGTTGCGCTTTTCAATCACTCGTTGATGAAGTATCGTTCCTACCTGAGGCAAGCGCACTTCGATGGCAAGCCTCTAAACGAAATTTCTGTAATGTCTCCGGTGCTACATTTATCAGATAATGACTGGAATAATCTTGTTACACATTGGTCTCGTCTGCAGTGTAAGGTACTGTCTATGATATCACATCACAATTTGAACTACATTTTTGCATTTGCCTTAACATCTCACTTGTACGAAAACTATTAGCAGAAGAACATTTATTCTCAAGGGACCACAAAATCTTGCAACTATACTACACACTGCATTGCTCTTGTGGGTACCTCTTGCCCTGTATGACCATACTTACTTCCATAGCTATTTGATTATGTAGCATCACTGCACATGTTCGCCTCATTAACGTCCATTTGGTGGACATTATAAGATCCGTATGGACTCTTACATAAATTTAGAATCAACCCAATGCTTTTGAAGAGGTTTAGCTCTATAGTCCTCTTGTAAGGACTGAACGTCGTCTATCACTGTACTTGCATTAACAGCTACTCCCACTGTCCCATAATATAAGAAGTATAGTACACTAGTGTTCAAAACACTCTTGTATTATGGGAAGAGGGATTGGTTCATTGTGTAGCATTCTGCATCTTATCTCCCTCGCCCACCATTTACTAACAAATATCATATCTATATTTAATCTTACCAAAAAGATGAATACACAGACAATGCCAGTGCAGAAGTGTAACCCATTATTCTTGTCAGTACATTTTGTCCTGCAATGCTTGTACTTCCAAGGATTGATAGTTGATTATGTAGCATCAATCTGCATCTCATCTTCATTATCCTATTTCCCTTCCAGTATTATCATATCTATAGTTACTCTCTACAAAATGTAGAGTACATGCAATGATTATGAAGAAGATTTTGTGCTGAAATTCTTGAGTTATCCTTCCCTTGACATGGAGAAGGGCATTATAAAGCCGGTTTAACTGCTAATGTAAGTCAGTCCTTCTAAAGCCTTTATCCTCAACTGCTATTTAATTTTCTCATACTCTCTATCATTAACTGCTGTTTAGTTTGTTGTTTCTATCAAAATGCATGTTCGCAATAACCGTAAGTTCCAAGTTTTACTTGTAAAACCAAATTATTTATTCATACCATGCACATTACTCAATACTCCCTATATGTATGCTTGTTTTTTGGATCTATAATCCAGTGTGTGGTGAAGCAGCCCACGTTTGCACCTTGTCATCTCCTATTTTATCTTACTGATGTGGCTGATGATATGAACAACGTGCCATGCACATTAACCAAAATAGATACAATGATTGTCTTTGCCATTCATCTATGCTTGTTATGTTGACATGGGAATCCAGTAGTGTGGTGAATCTCCCCCATTATGAACAATGCCAAATTATGCTATTGATATTTTGAACTTACTCTTTATTTTCTAATTTGAAATTGGATGGAATTGACAACACAATTATCATCTTTGTTTATACATGTGCAAAACCTGTCATCTCTCTGCTTTGTTTCAGGGTGATATGCCTGATGGCATGCACAAGTCTGTTGAAGGCTGTGCGACAAACCCAACATATAATGCAGCAAAGAAGCCAAAACATCTTGAAGATGGCGAGGCAACCCCAAAGTCTTGTCTTGATGCAGTGTTCAAGTTACTTGAGACTAGCAGTCAGACAAGCTCACAGAATTCGCTGTCTGAATCAGTTCGACTTCTTCAGTCCCAAGTTCAAGCAGAAAGGCATTCTGCAACTCAACTTCGACTTGAAGTCCTATCTCTAATAAAGATTGCGGAGAACACCAATGAGAACCTCATTGCTAAACAGCTACACCTGGAAGCTATGACTGACATGGCTTGTTACGGCCCAAAAGAAACCATGGGCCTTTACCAGGCCGAAATGCATGTTGGTCCTCAATTTTCGCTAGTCGTCGACAGGCCTTTAGCAGGCTGAAATGTAGACTAGGCCTTTTTTGGCCCAGTTATATGACGGGCCGTTACAAGACGAAACATATCTCAGGTCTTAGTTGGCCCACTGATATCATGGGCCTTTAACAGCCCGAAAGCTTAGTACAGGCTTCAATGGGCCAAATTATATGACATGCCTTTAACATGCCCAAAGTCACGTTGGGCTGAACTATTGCTACCTTTATCACGGGCCGTTAGTGGGCCGGATATCGTGTCGGACCATATATGGCCCATGGGCAGCACGGGCCATACCCAGGCCGAAAGACACACCTGGCTGAAAAGGGCCCATGTCTACATCGGGCCTCTAACAGGCTGAAAGTCACTGTGCCGTAATTGTGGCCAAATATTTGGCGAACAATTAACGGGCCAGATCTGGCTTCGGGCCATAAATGGGCCATGCTTATACATGTCGTTATTGGGCTGGCCCACTAGTACCTAAGTAAGTAATACGGGCCTTTCACAGGGCCGGCCTTTTAACCTATATGGGCCTCTATTAGGCCCTTCCATGTGTCGACGTATCATAGGCATGTCTCCTCAAATGGACGGAGGACATCTGGACCACCAGGAGCAGACACGTGTTTCCTCCAGCCAATGATGATTTTGCACGTGGAAAATGCCCATTGGTCTGGGCTGTTAACGGGTTATCGGATCCAAACTGGAACGCGATAGCTTCGGCGACCCGTTACGGTGGATGCCATGTGTCGGTCACCCTTGACGAAAGCACTTCTATGATGCGCGATTTATCGTCATGAAAGTGGACACTTCCGTGAAGATAATTTTGGTAGTGTCATGGAACACTTCTACGACAACACTGGTATGACTATCTTGATTCTATCATAAAATCATCATGGAAACATGACCTACTGTGACAAACACGTATCATCACGAAAGTGTATTTTTTTTGTAGTGCTAGCTAAAAGGTTGTAAAGATAAAACTCTTGTTGGGAGGCAACCCAATATTTAGCCCTACTATTTTTGTGATTTAAGATGATTGATATATTACATTAATTATGTTTTGCATCTTTTCTTTCAATAAAGTACCAAGTAAAGCCTTTAGATTGATGTGGATGTTTGTTTATTTGGTTCTGTGCAAACATAGAAAGTTTAGCATCTAGTGCATGAATTTACGTTTTGTACTGGAACACTAAAAAAATCTGAATTTTTTACGCAGTACTTCTATGCAAAGTTTTTACATTGTCCTAGTTTTCAGAATTTTTCAAGGTACAAAAGTATGATTTTATGTAGATCATTATATATTGTTCTGTTTTTAACAGGTTCTATTTTTTCATAGTTTGCTTGTTTTAGTGTTTACATAGCTTATATTAGGTGATATAAATTCTAGAAATGATAGAATACAATAGTCATTATGTGAGAAACAATTATGAATCTTATCTTGACAGTACCTGATAGATGCAAAGGTGTCCTATCTTTCGATGAGATGGTAGCTATCGTTTTGGTGGAAGTCAACTTTGACAACCCGACTACGAACGTGCGAATATTTCGTGCCTTAGCAATCACTATACCAACTCCAAGATGTTATTGACCATGCCAGAGCACAATCAACCTGACCACGAGGGTCTATTTCCTGCAAGCAAATGAAGAACGAGCAAGAAACCAAGATTGTAATCCGGATATTGAGAATTTAAAAGGAAAGCTTTATTGGTCAAAGTGGGGTTCTGAAACGTCTTGTCCTGGTCGTTGGACACAAACGAAGTACATGCGTTGCACTATGGTGAACTTTAATCTAAACAAAACCCTAGTCTAAACGGTGCCTTAAGGGCTGTATTTTTAGGGGGAAAGAAAGGGGATTTCGTCCACCCTTGTCAAGGTGGGACTAAAACACCTCTTGAGCCTTTTCTCCTACAATACGTACTCTAAAAATAGCCTAAGAAGTTGTATTTCGAAATAACCTGGGCCTGGCCCAAAAATAAGGTGGCCTGGCACCTATATTATGCTATGGACGAGATTTATGAAAGGCCATGTTGTATATTTCGTCCATGTCCTTGGATGTCATCATGGTGGCTCCAAAGTGCTGAAAACACCACTAGAAACTCTATTCTTGTTCCCCTTGTACGACCATTATCTCCATGCTTGATCATGCTCTAGTGTTCATCTTTCTTGTCCATGATGGGCCCTTCATTTGTAAGGAAAACAAAAGTATCCAATTTAGGAAGCATCATATTCTCATGAACATTAGAATCATTTCATACCTGGTGTCGCGGGATATCCACGGCCACCTATGGGACCAGGAGGCCCCTTGCTGCTTCAGCAGGGGGACGTCGCGTTGCATAAAGAGCAGACCAGCGCACAGCATCAGGACAGAGAACACATGAGAAATTTACCTAGGTCCGGGCCCCCGTGAGGCGTAAAACCCTAATCCTGCTATGGTGGATGGATGGTGGAATGGAGGTGGTGAGGCGTAGTACACTTTCCCGGCAGGGGTTGCCTATGGGTAGTTATTACTACACATGTGTGGGTTTATCAACTCTCTAACCTTCTAACCCCTCCTACGGGTGCCATGGGCCTCCTTTTATAGATTAAGGGGACACCACAATGGCAAAGTAGTCATTATCCACTGATATGATAGCAAATAGTGCTATCATACCTAACTCTGCGGGCTGATAGGGTGCATTAAATGCACCGCTTAGTGTCACATCACTGGTTGCCCGGCAAGGCTTACCAGGTTATCTTGCCAGCTCTGCGCCCGTTCTCTCAACACGTCATAGGACGGGTGTAATCTGTGGGTTTCTTCTCTAGGAAATGGCTACCATGTGGCAAATGGCTGCCACTTAATCACCCTGCGGCTTGACACCGCACTGATTGACGACGTCGGTCATGCTTGAGTGGTTGGTGGGGTGGTTCTGCCCCCGCGAGCCCCGGTAGACCTTGCTGGGGCACCTGGGTTGCCTGCTTCTGGTTGTGGCCTTGCCCCTTCCAGGCTCACCTGCCCGGCAAGGGAGGCCCTTCTCTTACCGATATCTTGCACCTCTGGCTTGATCTTGGACTCTTTGAGATGTATGTTGGTTCTTCAAATCTCTTGGTTTTTCAATCTTTGGCCTGGCCTCGACTTGTCCGTGCACAACTCAGGGGAAAATGCATACCCCCGTATATTTTCGCCGACATAAGCCCCCGGGCCTAAGCCATGTGTGTCGCCTGGCATGTTGGGTTAGGCCCCAAACAGTGCGCGTACACGTGGCAGGAGAGGGTTGTGCGTGTCGTTCCGTCATGGCAACCAGTCAAACCAACATCCACTTTGCGCAATTACTGTGCATCGTTGGGTCGTGGCACTGTTGCAGTTATGGTAAAATGGTAACCTTCTAAATCGTCGCGCCTCTGTCCCGCTTTTCTCCCCTTAAGAGTAGGAAAAACAGAGCGGCACGATTCACTTGTCGCTTGCCCTGCTGCTCCATCTTCTTCCTCCGCAATCCAAGCGACAATTCCTTTTCTCGCTCCTCCTTCCGCCGCCGCCCTCTCCATTGAATCCCTCCCCCTCTGCGTCACCACAAAAATGGGGAAGAAACCCGCAGAGAAGAAGAAGTCATCGGCCACGATGAAGGAGGCCGCTGCAAGGGGAGCAAGAGGTCGGCGGAGCTGAACAAGAAGTGGAGCGAGGACATCGTCTTTGTCCCGTCCTCCTTGAGCGGCCCTGTTCTTCAGGCGAAGTACGGGTATCTGTGGGCACGGCCTGTCGAGAAAGGGCACAGGGCGACCGTAGTTTATGAAGAAAATGAGGTGGATCCCCCTGATTCTTATCAGTTCTTTGTTGCTTACTTCATCTGTGGTTTGTGCCCTCCCTTTTCTGAGTTCTTTGAGGCAAGCATGAACATCTATGGATTCCACCTCCTTGATTTCACGCCAAATGCAATGGCGACCATGGACATCTTCGCGCATTTGTGTGAAAATTTTGTCGGAGTGAAGTCCAATGTGGATCTATTCCGGCATTACTTTGTCCTGCGGGTGGAGAGCAGGGTTAACCATTCTGGAATCATCAGCTGGATGCCGCGCTCGCTAAGGAAGACATGGGATTATCTTCATGGGTTCCAACGTGGGAGGTGGGACGAATGGAGAGGGGACTGGTGCTGGATCCAGGACAAAGACGCCCCTGAGTTTGGCGTGGCGCAGCAGGAGTGCGTCGAGCGCGGCATGGATTGGAGCGCCAAGGGCCTTACCGAGGATAGGTTGCACCCAACAATTAATAGGATCACTCGCCTAGCAGCTGCTGGGTTAACCATTGAGCATGTGGGGGCAGATTTTCTCCTTTGCCACATCTCACCGCTGCAGGAAAGGGACAGACCTGCATGGCTGTATGGAGACGCGACACGCATGATGAGGTTGCTGCCTGGGCGGGCCAACAATTTTTCAGTTTATGGCCATGGCTGGTTGTGCGACCAACTGTTTGACCGATTTGAGTTGTTCAAGCTTCCGGCGACCGTCGCCCCCCTGAATATCAACTCTGCCCGGGACCACATACTGAAGTGGATGCCGGATTCCAGCGCTGAAGGGGTACCAGGCTTTTGGAAGCTCCCCAGTTATGATGAAGAGCTCCAGCAGTCGGGTGCCCTGGTGGAGAGGGCCACCTGGACTAAGGGTGTGATGTACAAGCGCACCTCTACTACGGAGGTGGCATATATTCTGAGGAGGGTTGAGAAGGACAAGGCTGCTCGCCTCGCGGAGATGGAGAAGGCCGCGAAGGCAGGAAAGGGCAAAGTGAAAGCTGGGAGTGGAAGCTCGTCCCAGGGCGGCAGCGAAGCACGAGCCGTGGAGGATGCCCTAGCCACGGCAGCGACTGAGCTCCAGGAGGGGGAGGAGGGGGAGAGGGAGGAAGACGCGGGAGCGGACCCCGAAGATGAGTGGCTTGTGGCTGGACTGCAAGCCCCTACACCAGACCCAGACCAGCGCACCCATAGGTGCGCCGCGACCCGAGGAGCGGCGACTTGCAACCCAGCGCCAGCCACCAAGAGGGTGGAGAAGACCTCCACCAAGTCTACCAAGACTGAGGTGGCGTGTCATCAATCCCCTCGCCTTGCTCAGGCCAAGGCCCCTCCCACCAAACGGCCGTTGGCCGCGGAGGCGGAGTCCAGCCCCCGCTCCAGCTCGAGCTCTTCACAGGGCTCGTCTTCCTCGGAGCTCCAGGCGTCACGGCAGGCGCCTAAGATGCCGGAGAGTTCCACCCTTCCACCTCTGAAGAGAGGACGGGACTCCCCCCTCCCATGGAGTTCAACTTGAACTGCATGCTCATCGCGGAAGAGTAAGGAGGGTTTTTCTTTGTGGCAGGCATCTCCTTATGCAGATCTAAAAGATTTGGCTGACTAACCTCTCGTTTTCGTCATTGCTGGCAGGGAAGTGGAGGAGGACATGGAGACCCTCATTCACCGTTCTCATAAGAATCTCCAGCGTCTTGGGTCACTGGGGGGGCGCAGATGGCTCAGTTCCGGCAGGGAAGGACACAGAAGACCTTGTGCCGAGCCCCAAGCCTAGCCCCCGGCCTGGGAGCAGCGACTTAGCCCCTCCCGGTGGAGATGATGGAGGCAGCCCTTCTGCCCCCGACACAGAGGAGGTGGTGAGACAATGTAGGATGAGCCACTCCCTGAGGGGCATGCCTCCTTTGCTGCTCAGACCGAAGAGATCGTCATGGAACCCTCCACGGCATATGCTGTGTAGAAGGCTGCCGAGCCTATGCCGGCAGAGGATGAAGCCCGCGACCCAGCAACAACTACTGCCGGGGAAACGGAGACCCCTGCTCGGCAGACTTCCCAGGTATCTGGCTGAACCTTTCTTTTCTTTTATGCTCTGGTTGCTTTCACTGGCTTCTTCATTCGCTTGAGATTTCTGTTTCTTCACTATTTCCTGGCCTTCTCGCGTGCAGCCCCCCAAACTGAAGAACGAGATTTTCTGGAGGTGGTGGCTGACATAGGGAGGTCTGCTGCGGATGAAGCCGCAAGGTTCTCAGCTGCTGAGGGTCAGGGTCTTGCCGCTTGGGATGTTCAAGGCTCCTTGGCGGTGATGGAGCATTCTTTGGAGAGCACCCCAGTAGAGGAAGTCGTTGTCGAGGCGAAGATTCCTCTTCAAACCATGGGTCCACTCCCCTCTTCCCGGTACGCCGCTGAGGCCCCACCATCATCCTTAACATGTTGGCCATGGTGCTATCACCGCCGGATATCGGAGCCCCCGGCCCGTTCCTGACAGATGCAGATCTCGACGAAGAGCTTCAGCGTCTTCTGGCACCACTGTATCTGGGAGGTGGGGAGGCCGACGACTCAGCTGCCATCACCAAAGATTTGTCCTTCATGGAATCCATGGCGGCAGGCATGAAGGAAATGCAGGCCCGACATCGCTAAAACTGGTAGGAGCTCAAGGAACGACGCGAATCCGCCGGCAAGGTGGATCAGAAGCTGAAGGACAAGTGGCTGGAGTTGCGTGAATGGCATGACAAGCATATCAAGGCACTCATGAGGCAGCAAGATACTATTCAGATGATGAGGGAAGATGTCATGGCTCGGGAAGGGCGCCTAGCGGACCACAAAGTATCTCTGGATGCCAGGGAGCGAGAGATCTCCCTTCGGGAGGAGAACCTTGAAGCTACCGTCCGCGCCAAAGATGAAAATTTGGAGGCCTTGGTGCAGCAACGCACCAAGGAATTGGAGGACAAGCATAAGGTTGCTCTGGACACCCTTGCCACTAATCATGCTGCCTAGCTGAAGAAGCTTGTTGAAGATTTGGATGCTGCGTCTTCTGCCAAGGCTGAGCTTGATCGACAGGTGGCCAAACTGAACGAAGACCTTTTCGAGGGTGCCAAGAAGGTGGAGGCACTCAAAGATCAAGCACGGCAGGTAGAGCTTCACCTGGCTGACGTGCGGTCGCAGCTCTCCTCCAAGACACAAAGCCTTGAGACCGCTAATGACAATATCTCTGACATGAAGGCAAGGATCGGCTCGCTGGAGCAGTCAGCAGAATCTCTTGAATCCCGGTATTAGTTGTTGTGCAAGGACTTGGAAACCGCCAAGCGTCTCCGGCAAGATGCAAGGGACAGGCTGAAGAATCGGGTCGACATGAACAACCTCTGGATCAAGAGCCTGGTTGACATCGCAGACCGCCTTGGCGCCTAGGCTGCGGTGATGGGCATGGATGGCCCAGTCTACTCAACCAGCGAGCAGGAGGTCCCGAGTGTCAAGCTGGGGCTCCTCTTCAACGAGTTGGTTGACATGCTGAAGGTGCATGAAGAGGTGGGGCGAGAGTTTCGCGACCGAGTCATGGAGGCTTTCTCACGGCGCCCTCTTCATGGTCTTGAGCAACATCGCATGTCGCCACCCAGAGCTCGATCTTGATGACGGCTTCAAGAAGTCGCCTGCAGCTGCTGACGTCGCCTCCGCTGAGGGGAAGGCCGCTCCCCGCACCGACAGGGTTCTTCGCGTTTAAGCTATTCCACCTGGCCACAGGGCCAAGTATCGGGCCATAGTCGTTTCCATGGGGCCCTGTATGAAACATGACATATATTTTGTGTTTAGTCATTTTATCTCGTGTTTGTTGTGAGATTGATACTTCTAGCTAGATCTTTAAAGGCGTGTTTATCCCTTTAAACTCTATATGCTCGTGTTTGTATGATCAATCCCTATCCATGTTCTGGATGCTTGCCGATATCATATTGCCGCAATGGTCGTAAGGGTCCGACCCTTAACAGTCATCTTGGCGTGGATGCGTCAGCAGGTTTTTCCTAGGTAGCTCTCGATGTATCCTCTCAACCTATGGGTGTGGCTCTAGACAGGACGATGGTGTGATCAAAGAAACTAGCCAAGGTTCCATTGCATGAGGGATTTATCGATACAAACACTCACTGGAGCAAAGGGATAAACAACTGCAAAAATCTGAAACGCATCAACAAGAAGTGATAACGTGAACTTAGCTTTTGTTTTAAGCTTGTTTTTCTTCTGACGGGCCGCGTGCGTTCGACGCGTCCGCGGCACCTGGGGAAGTAGAAGGCAATCAAGTGGTCTCTTTGTTCCCGGCAAGGATTGAATTGCACTTCTTGCAGCTAGCGGGCATCGGGGCACGGTGCTGGGCTTCTCTGATCCTCTTCCCGTTTTGCCCCCTCCCTCTCGAGTCAGTAAGTGGCTGCCATCGCATGGATCGTGCCAATGAATGCAGCCTTGCCGAAGCATGCTTGTCGGGGCATAAATCGATGGACTCATACCAGCGCTTTGCTCAGGATTACCCACGGCGGCGGAAATACTGGACCGAGCATCGTGTGTTAATCGTCAACGTTGATGACACTGAAGCTAAAGCAGCTCGACTGCTGACAAGGGGGAGGGTCGGGAAGGAGGGAGCTCGTGCCCGCACATCTTGTGCCCCTTCCTCCGGACGGTGCCCGAATGGCATGAACGCCATATGAGCCACCGGGATAAATCTAACGCCGCCAGTGGTGGTCTTGGCCATAACCGTTGCCACCGTGAAGCTCGGAGAACAATAGGACGGCGTGGGGGAGGCCCCCCATTTTTCTTTTACGTCTCTGCGGGCGTCACGGTTGATGGCGCCAATGAAGGTGGAGACAGTTATGAAGATGAAGCGCTAAACACGCCTTCAGGTTCGTGCAAGCGAGCCCCCTACCTGGCGCGCCAAAGATGTCGCGGGATATCCACGACCGCCTATGGGACCAGGAGGCCTCTTGCTGGTTCGGTAGGGGGACATCACGTTGCACAAAGAGCAGACTAGTGCACGGCAGCACAGCAGAGAGCACACAAGCAATTTACCCAGGTTCGGGCTGCCATGAGGCGTAAACCCTACTCCTGCTTTGGTGGATTGATGGTGGAATGGAGGTGGTGAGGTGCAGTACACTTGCCCGACATGGTTGCCTATGGGTAGTTGTGACTACACACGTGTGGGTTTGTCAACTTTCTAACCTTCTAACCCCTCCTACGGGTGTCATGGTGAAAGGATCAAAAAGAGGTGTCTAGAGGAGGGTGAATAGATTCTTAGTAAAGAAAAGTGGCAGTTTTTAATTTCTTTAAGTTGAGGTGGAGTTTTAGCACAAGTTTAACCATTCACAATACATTCAAGCAAGCATGGCAAGAGTATATGAGCAGCGGAAAGTAAAGCATGCAACTTGCAAGAAAGTAAAGGGATGGGATTGGAAAGTGCAAGCGCAATTGGAGACTCAGAGATTTTGCCATGGTTCCGATAGGTGGTGCTATCATACATCCACATTGATCGAGACTTCAACCACCGAAGGGTAACGGTTGCGCGAGTCCACAAAGGGCTCCACCCACGAAGGGTCCATGAAGAAGTAACCTTCTCTATCCCACCATGCCATCGCCCATGAAGGACTTGCCTCTCTAGGGTAGATCTTCATGAACTAGGTGATCTCCTTGCCCATACAAACTCCTTGGTTCAACTCCACAATCTTGACGCAGGCTCCCAAGTGACACCTAACCAATCTAGGAGACACCACTCTCCAAAAGGTAATAGACGGTGTGTTGATGATGAACTCCTTGCTCTTGTGCTTGAAATGATAGTCTCCCCAACACTCAACTCTCTCTCACAGATTTGGATTTGGTGGAAAGATGATTTGAGTGGAAATCAACTTAGGGAAGGCTAGAGATCAAGATTCAAATGGTTGGAATGGAATATCTTGGTCTCAACACATGAGTAGGTGGTTCTCTCTCAGAAAATGAATGATGGAAGTGTAGGCATGTTCTGATGGCTCTCTCTCTATAATGAAGGAAGGGTGGAGGGGTATATATAGCCTCCACACAAAATCTAACCATTACACACAATTCACCAAACTCGGTGGGACCGAATCAGAAAAGTCGGTCAGACCGATTCAGTTCATAATGTGGCTGTTAGGCATTTCGGTGGGACCGATATGATCAACTCGGTGGGACCGATGTGCTAGGGTTAGGATAAACCTCATCTTGGTTTGACCGATTACACAAACTCGGTGAGACTGATTTTGGTAATAAGAAAAACAGAGAGTTGGTCAGGCAAACTCGGTGGGACCGATTGCTTATCTCGGTGGGACCGAAATAATTGGAATAGGCAACAAGAGTTTGCAAGCCTATCTCGGTGAGACCGAGATCCCATCGGTGAGACCAAATTGATTTGGGTTTCTGGCAGTGGCTATGTAAAGTGGACTCGGTGGCGCTGGATAAATCAAATCGGTGGGGCTGAGTTTGACTTTTTGTTTAGAACATATGTGGATATTAGGAAGTGGTTGAGGGCTTTGGAGCATATCACTAAGCACTTTGAGCAAGCAAGCCATTAAGCAACACCTCATCCCCTTTTAATAGTATTGGCTTTCCTGAGGACTCAATGTGATCTTGGATCACTAAACTGAAAATGTAGATCCTTGAGCTTTTGAGCTTGAGCCAATCCTTTGTCCTTAGCATCTTCAAAGGGTTCCACATCCTCTTGTCCACGCCACTCCATCTGTTGAACTTATCTGAAATATACTAGATAAAAACATTAGTACAACAAGAGATATGTTGACAATAATTACCAAACCCACCCAGGGAGCACTTCTGCTTTCACATGGGCCTCCTTTTATAGATTAAGGGGACACCACAATGTCAAAGTAGTCATTATCCACCGATATGATAGCAAACAGTGCTATCATATGTCACTCTGTGGGCTGACAGGGTGCATTAAATGCACCGCTTAGTGTCACATCACAGGTTGCCCGGCAAGGCTTGCCGGGCTATCTTGCCAGCTCTGCGCCTATTCTCTCGACACGTTGCAAGATGGGTGTAATCTGTGGGTTTCTTCTGTAGGAAATGGCTGCCATGTCGAGAATGGTTGCCACTTAATCACCCTGAGGCTTGACACCACACTGATTGACAACATGGGTCGTGCTTGAGTGGTTGGTGGGGTGGTTCTGCCCCCACGAGCCCTAGCAGACCTTGCCCTAGTGCCTAGGCTGCCTGCTTCTGGTGGTCGCCTTGCCCCTTGACGGGCTCGCCTGCGCGGCAAGGGAGGCCCTTCTCTTGCCGATATCTTGCCCCTCTGGCTTGATCTTGGACTCTCTCAACTATATGCTAGTTCTTTAAATCTCTTGGTTTTTCAATCTCTGGCCCTACCTCGGCTTGTCTGTGCACAAGTCAGGGGAAAATGCATACCCCCGTATATTTTCCCCGACACCTGGTAGTTTAGTTGGCATGCATGAGCTCTAGTAATTGGTCTAGTATATGTAGCAGCAGGGGTTGTGGGTGTAACTGTAGTAGTGATATCCTAATCATTACCCTTCTTGAATTAAAGTTGTCCTCAATGGAAGCTCATATTCCTCACCCACATAAGGCTTCAAATCTACAATGTTAAAATGGGATGATGTCTACTACGCAACTTTATTCTTGTAGACTCGTGTTGGGCCTGAAAGCATAGAGTTTTGTAGGACAGTAACAATTTTCCCTCAAGTGGATGACCTAAGGTTTATCAATCTGTGGGAGGCGTAGGATGAAGATGGTCTCTCTCAAACAACCCTGCAACCAAATAACAAATAGTCTTTTGTTTCCCTAACACATCAAATACAATGGTAAATTGTATAGGTGCACTAGTTCGACGAAGAGATTGTGATATAAGTGTAGCAATGATATTAGATATTGACTTTCATAATAGTAACAATAAAAAGCATCAAGGTAGCAATTGAAAAACAGATCACAAACGGTATTGCAATCCTTAAATGAGGCCTAGGGTCCATACTCTCGCTAGTGCAATCTCTCAACAATGATAATATAATTGGACAATATAACCATCCCTCAACGTGTGATGAAGAATCACTCCAACGTTCTTATCTAGCGAAGAACATAAGAAGAAATTTTTTGTAGGGTACGAAACCACCTCAAAGTTATTCTTTTCGATCGATCTATCCAAGAGTTCATACTAAAATAACACCAAGTTATCCTTTCCGGTTGATCTATCCAAGAGTTCGTACTAAAATAACACCATATGATACACATCAACCAACTCTAATGTCACCTAGATACTCCAATGCCACTACAAGTATCCGTAACTTGATTATACAATATGCATCAAACAATTTCAGATTCATAATACTCAATCCAACACAAAGAACCTCAAAGAGTGCCCCAAGATTTCTTCCGAAGAAACAAGGACGAAAACGTGCATCAACCCCTATGCATAGATTACCCCAATGTCACCTCGGGAATTCGCGAGTTGATTGCCAAAAAGTCAAGTGAATCAATACGGTACCCCATTGTCACCACGGGTATTCATAGCAAGACATGCATCAAGTGTTCTCAAATCCATAAAATTATTCAATCCGATAATAACGAAATCTCAAAGGCAAAACTCAATTCATCACAACAAGGTAGAGAGGGGAAAACACCATATGATCCAACTATATTAGCAAAGCTCGCGATACATCAAGATTGTACCAAATCAAGAACATGAGAGAGAAAGAGAGATTAAACACATAGCTACTGGTACAAAGCCTCAGCCCCGAGGGTGGACTGCTCCCTCCTCATCATTGTGGCCGTCGGGATGATGAAGATGGCCACCGGTGATGATTCCCCCCTCCGGCAGGGTGCCACAACGGGGTCTAGATTGGTTTTCGGTGGCTATAGAGGCCTGTGGCGATGGAACTTCTGATCTAGGGTTATTTCTGGGGTTATATATATATATGTTGGGAAATGTAACATGGAAAACAAAAAAATTCTACGCTCACGCAAAGACCTATCCATGGAGATGCATAGCAACGAGGGGAGAGTGTGTCTACGTACCCTCATATACCGAAAGTGGAAGCGTATGACAACGCGGTTGATGTAGTCAAACTTCTTCTAGCTCCGACTGATCAAGCACCGGAAGTACGACACCTCCAAGTTTTGCACACGTTCAGCTCAGTGACGTCCCTCGTCCTCTTGATCCAGCAAGATGTCGAGGAAGTAGATGGGTTCCGTCAGCACGACGGTGTGGTGACGGTGATGGTGAAGTGATTCACACAGGGCTTCTCCTAAGCACCGCCAAAATATGACCGAAGGTGTAAACTGTGGAGGGGGCGCCGCACACGGCTAATAATTGATGTTATGTCTTCTAGGTGTTGCCTTCCCCTCAGATACATAGGTGGGAGGGGAGGAGAGGCAGTCATGGGGCGACCCAAGTAGGATCCGAATCCTACTTGGGGTTTCCCAAGTGGCACCCCCTCTTCCTTATTTTACTGGAGAGGAAAAGGGAAGGGAGAAGAGAGAAAGGAAGGGTGGGGGTGAACCCCCCTTTTCCTTCTCCAATTCGTCCAGCTTCCATAAGGGGGGGCATGCCACCCCTTGTGGGATGGTGTGCTCCCCTATCATGGCCCAGATGGCCCATATATTCCCCCGGGGGTTCCTGTAACCCCCCAGTACTCCGATAAATACCCGATACGTTACGTAACACTTCCGGTGTCCGAATACTATCATCCTATATATCAGTCTTTACCTCTAGACCATTTCGAGACTCCTCGTCATGTCCGTGATATCATCCGGGACTCCAAACAACATTCGGTCACCAAATCACATAACTCATATAATACAATATCGTCATCGAACTTTAAGCGTGCGGACCCTACGGGTTCGAGAACTATGTAGACATGACCGAGACACCTCTCTGCTCAATAACCTATAGCGGAACCTGGATCCTCATATTGGCTCCTAGATATTCTATGAAGATCTTTATCGGTCGAACCATTATGACAACATACGTTATTCCCTTTGTCATCGGTATGTTACTTGCCTGAGATTCGATCGCCGGTATTTCTATACCTAGTTCAATCTCGTTACCGACAAGTCTCTTTACTCGTTCCGTAAGACATCACCTCCAGAATAACTGCTTAGTCATTTGCTTGCAAGATTATGCTGTGTATTACCGAGAGGGCCCAAAGATACCTCTCCGATACTCGGAGTGACAAGTCCTAATCTCTATCTATGCCAACCCAACAAACACCTTCGGAGATACCTGTAGAGCATCTTTATGATCACCCATTTACATTGTGATGTTTGATAGCACACAAGGCATTCCTCTAGCATCCGGGAGTTGCATAATCTCATAGTCTAAGGAATATGTATTTGACATGAAGAAAGCAATAGCAATAAAACTAAATGATCATTATGCTAAGCTAACGGATGGGTATTTTCCATCACATCATTCTCCTAACGATGTGATCCCATTATCAAATGAAAACTCATGTCCATGGTTAGGAAGCCTTAACCATCTTTGATCGACGAGCTAGTCAAGTAGAGGCTCACTAGGGACATTTGTTTGTCTATGTATTCACACATGTATTAAGGTTTCCGGTCAATACAATTCTAGCATGAATAATAAAATTTGTCATGAATAAGGAAATAAAAAATAACAACTTTATTATTACCTCTAGGGAATATTTCCTTCAGTCTCCCACTTGCACTAAAGTCAATAATCTATTTCACATCGTCATGTGATTAACACCCATACTTCACATCGCCATGTGACTAACACCCGAAGAGTTTACTAGAGTCAACATTCTAGTTCACATCGCCATGTGATTAACACTCAAAAGAGCACTAAGGTGTGATCATGTTTTGCTCGTGAGAGAGGTTTAGTCAATGGGCCTGCCACATTCAGATCCGTATGTATTTTACAAATTGAGGTTTAGTCAATTGAGCTACTCTAGCTAATTGCTCCCACTTTCAATATGTATCAGAATTGAGACTCACAGTCATCTGAATCGGTGTCAAAGCTTGCATCAACGTAACCCTTTACGACGAACTCTTTATCACCTCCATAACCTAGAAAATATTTCCTTAGTTCTCTAAGGATAATTTTAACCGATGTCTAGTGATCTACTCCTAGATCACTCTTGTACCCTCTTTGCCAGATAAGTGGCAAGACACACATCAGGTGTGGTACACAGCATATCATATCGTATAGAACCTATGGCTGAGGCATAGGGAATGACCTGCATTCTCTCTCTATCTTCTGCCATGCTAGGGCTTTGAGTCTTACTCAACTTCACACCTTACAGTATAGGCTAGAACTCCTTCTTTGACTCATCCATTTTGAACTCCTTCAAAAACCTATCAAGGTATGTACTCATTGAAAATCTTATGAAGCGTCTTGACCTATCTCTATAGATCTTGATGCCTAATATGTAAGAAGCTTCACCGAGGTCTTTCATTGAAAAATTCTTATTCAAGTATCCTTTTATGCTATCCGGAAATTTTGTATCATTTCCAATTAGCAATATGTCATCCACATATAATATCAGAAATGCCGCAGAGCTCCCACTCACTTTCTTGTAAATACAGGCTTCACCGTAAGTCTGTATAAAACCATATGCTTTGATCACCTCATCAAAGCATATATTCCAACTCTGAGATGCTTGCACCAGTCCATAGATGGATCGCTGGAGCTTATACACTTTGTTAGCACTTTTAGGATTGACAAAACCTTTTGGTTGCATCATATACAACTCTTCTTTAAGATATATCCATTAAGGAATTCAGTTTTGACGTCCATTCCAGATTTCATAATCATAAAATGTGGCAATTGCTAACATGATTCAGACAGACTTAGGCATCACTACGGGTGAGAAAGTCTCATCATAGTCAACTCCTTAAACTCTTCGAAAAACCTTTTGCGACAAGTCGAGCTTTGTAGATAGTGACTTTCTATCAACGTCAGTCTTCTTCTTGAAAATCCATTTATTCTCAATGGCTTTGCTGATCATCGGACAAGTCCACCAAAGTCCATACTTTGTTCTTATACATGGATCCTATCTCAGATTTCATGGCCTCAAGCCATCTAGCGGAATCTGGGCTCATCATAGCTTATTCATAGTTCGCAGGTTTGCCATGGTCTAGTAACATGACTTCTAGGACATGATTACCGTACCACTCTGGTGCGGAACGTTCTCTGTTCGACCTATGAGGTCCAGTAGTAACTTGATTTGTAGTTTCATGATCATCATCATTAGCTTCCTCTCTAGTTGGTGTAGGCATCATGGGAACGGATTTCTTTGATGTGCTACTTTCCAAATTGAGAGAAGGTACAATTACCTCATCAAGTTCTACTTTCCTCCCACTCACTTCTTTCGAGAGAAACTCCTTCTCTAGAAAGGACCCATTCTTACCACCAAAGATCTTGCCTTCGGATCTATGGTAGAAGTTGTATGAAATAGTTTCCTTAGGGTATCCTATGAACACACACTTCTTCGATTTAGGTTCGAGATTGTCAGGCTGAAGCCTTTTGACATAAGCGTCGCATCCCTAAACTTTAAGAAATGACAGCTTAGGTTTCTTGGCAATCCACAGTTCATACGGTGTCGTCTTAACTGATTTAGACGGTGCCCTATTTAACATGAATGCAGCTATCTCTAATGCACAACCCCAAAATGATAGTGGTAAATTGGTAAGAGACATCATAGAACACACCATATCTAATAAAGTACGGTTATGATGTTCGAACACACCATTACGCTGTGGTGTTCCAGGTGGCATGACTTGTCAAACAATTCCACATTGTTTTAGATGAATGCCAAACTCGTAACTCAAATATTCGTCTCCGCGATTAGATCGTAGAAACTTTATTTTGTTGTTACGATGATTCTACACTTCACTATGAAATTCTTTGAACTTTTCAAATGTTTTAGACTTGTGTTTCATTAAGTAGATATACTCATATCAGCTCAAATCATTTGTGAAAGTGTCGGCGATCTGGAACGACACCTATGGGATCCCTCAATGGAATCCCTTCTATGGTTGCGGGGCATGGGGCTGCGCAAAGAGCGGATCTAGAAGATCAACTCGGTGAGATTTTTACCCAGGTTCGGGCCACAAATGATGCGTAAAACCCTAGTCCTGCTTTGTGTGTATCTAGTGTTCTCAAGGTCTTGAACTAGCTATGGTGCATGCCCAGTCCAAAAAGTCTGAAACCTTCCTTAGTATGCCTCGGGCCTCCTTTTATATGTCAATGGGGTTGCCACAGTGGCACACAGGAGGTGGAAAGTATGTACAGTGTACAAGTTTAGCTCCTGACATCCTAGGACAAATGCATTCAATGCACCACCTATGTGTCCTCTTGCTATATCGGGGACAGTAAAGAAGCTCGTCCCATCCATCGCCACCTCACCTTGCTTTGACACGCGTCCAAGGTGATGAGGAATGCAGCACCATGCTGGCTGGCTGGCTGCTGAGCTGGTGCACTGGCAGGGTCTTCACGAAGATCTACATGCCACCACGCAGGTGCTTGGCTGGTTGGCCTAGAGGCCACATGCTGCCACGCAGGTGCGTGCCTAGTTGGTAGGCTAGTTGCCACATCGGAACAGGCGCGGGGCAGCGAAGCTTTGGTAAGTGCGGGCATGGCCTCGGCCCCGTAGACGCCCCCGGCAAGGCCCTTGTCAGGATCTCGTGGGCATCCCCGGCAAGTCGGAACGGGCGCGGGGCAGCGAAGCTTTGGTAAGTGCGGGCCTGGCCTCGGCCCCGCAAATGCCCCCGGCAAGGCCCTTCTCAGGATCTCGTGGGCGTCCCCGGCAAGGGTCTTGCCAGGCGCTTGCGACTGGTGCTCATCTAGGCTTGCAGTCCTTTGGTTTTCACCAAGATCTGCATGCCACCATGCAGGCGCTCCCGAGCCTTGGTCTTTGATGTTGTCGATGGAGTCATAACTCTCAGGGTCAAGGGTGGCGGTCTTGCTGGCGTTGGGCAAGTTGCCCCGGCAAGGCTCTTGCCGGGGCCATGCAGGCCGTCCTTGAATGGCTCTTGCCGGGGGAAGCCCATCTTGTCCCTCTGCTCCTTAGGCTTCTGGCTCGAGTGCTGCCTCGGCAGCCTTGTATCTTCGCTTCCTCTGCCCTGCCGAGCCCGGCCGCAGGTGTGGCTACGACTGCCCGTGCACAAGTAAAGGGGTATATAAGCGCCCTACTTTTGTACACCGACAGGAGCCCCTGGGCCTGGGCCACACATAAGCGCAGATCGTTGTTAGGCCAGGCCCAGAACAGTGCGCGGGAACGCGTGGCAGAGGTTTAACTGCGGTAACTCCTTCACCAGTTGCGCTTCCCCAAGACATGCATTGAGTGTGTGACGTGGGGGTCGTGCGTGGAATGACCGCAGCATGCTTGCGTCACCCCATGGTGAATAGTAAAGAGGCAACCTTCGTCTTCCCCATAAAAAGGGAAAAGTGTAGGTCTGCTGCTCATTTACTCTCCTCGCCTCTCTCAACCTTGGAACCGCCGTTCCATGTTTCCCACCATGCCCGTATTTTTCGCTACATACGCCGCATGCATGGCGTGTGGTAGGTGACGGACACGCGGGATATGGGAAGGCGCACCATGGTCGATACCCACGCGCCTTTGATTGGCGCGGGGAGGGCGGTCGACGACCTCACTCATCGCCAACTTAATGAGCCGGACTTGAAAGGGATCTTCAGAGGCATAGAGCCAGTCTTCGGCCTTCCCTGCTTGGCTATAAAAAGGGAACTCAAGAGGAGGAGGAGAGGCATCCCCTCGTGTCACCTCCATTCTCCATCCACCACCATGCCGAGAGGGTGCGGCTGCGGCCATCCTTCTACGGAGGCGACTAGATCTTCCTCTTGCCAGAGAGACATGGCGGTTAAGGATGAACCAGATGCCCAAGGTGGAGGCGCCGAACGCGGGTGCGGTCGGCGAGGCGGGTGTGGAAGGGGGACACCTGCGCCGCCACCATCTCCACCACCATCTCCTCCTGCTTCATCAAGCGGCCATGTCGGGGACACGGCGCTATAGTTCATCTTGCTGTTGCGTGAGCCGCCGTGTAGCCGCCTTCGTCTCCCCGAGGCGTTCACGAGGGTGCTGGAGATCGACTAGCCACCGAGGCTGAGGCTTCACATGAAGGGGTGTTGCAATGGCGACATATGGGCAAACACAAGGTTCCCCGTCCCTCATGTAATGCTTCTTCATCGGGGTTGGAAAACCTTCGCACATGCCCACTTCTTGATGAAGGGGCACGTTCTCCACTTCAAATTATTGGAGAGCGATTTGCTCTCCGTCAAGGTCTTGGGGAGCTTGGGATACAGTTTCGGGTGCTACGCGGAGAGCTCGACCGATGATGAGAGCTCCTCCTAGAGTGACAGTGACGAGGAGGGGACCGGGCGGGAGGACGCTGATTTTGACTCCGGATGATCGTAGGCGGCAGCGTCGTCATCCGCATCGCCCTCCTCCCTCGGCCACGCGCCTTGCCGAGGGCCATCCCCGCCATGCTCTCCATCGGCGTGTTCCCCGTCGCCCCTTCTTTGCCTTCACCTGCCGCACCTGGGAGGAAAGGGGCAAGAATGGAGTTCACGAGGCATTTATCTTTTTTTTCTAAACTTGTAGGCATTTGCCGAATTTTAATTTCTAAGTAATGTAATCTCTCGAGCCCATGCTTATGTGCCGCAACGTCCGTATTCGTATCAGCATTTTAATGGAAAAGACTAGCCTTGCTGGGAACCAAATGCACAAATATGTTGGTGCAGAGGCAAAATGCCTCTTTACCACCAATAAACGAGTTCTCTTGGCCAGCCGTCTTGCTGGTGCCCTCAGCACCTGCCGAAGAATCACATCTGCCGGGTTACAGACAAAGGGTCCAGCCCCCCGTCCATCTCCTTTTAGCAAGGGCTACTATGACCACTCCGACCGAAGCAGCGTTTGGGCCGGGAATGGGAGTACCTGAGCCTTTCGAAAAAGAGTGGCGAGGTTTTCTAATGCACAAGTCACATGTTACGAACATGAATGGCAAGAGGTAAACTTTATCTGTTTGGTTTGCCGGGGATCGCCGTGCCGGGCGGTCTTCTCAACTTCTTGCCGGAGCCGGGTCCTTGGCGGGATCGAGCGTCCTTGCTGAGGCTAGAAGGAAAAGAGGGCAAGAGCATGGACCCTTGGCAGTCTGTTAATATTTGTTGGAATCAAAAAGTAGTACAATACCCTGGATAAGCATGCATATATGTATACACATAATCATGGAAATCAACAAGAAACTGTACATACTAAGGGTTTCTTTCCCTGACTGCACGCAGGGTCTGCGCCTGGCTTTGTACATAGGGTTACATGCCTTTCCAGCAAGGCTAGTATAAAAAGGGGGTTGCCGGGGCTACCGGCAACCGCGCCTTAGGGGTAAAACTTGCGAAGATGTTCGATGCTCCAGGAATTGCTCACCGGAATGCCATCCCCGGTTTCCAGGCGGACTGCACCGGGCCTGGTGACTCGTATTACCCGATAAGGGCCCTCCCACTTTGGCGTCAACTTGTTTGAATTCTTGGAGGATTGGATCTGCCGAAGAACAAGGTCGCCTTCCTCAAGGCTTTGGGCGTGAACCTTGCGGCTATGGTAGCGGCGCAAGGCTTGCTGGTAACGAGTGGCTCGCAGAGCAGCCTGAAGATGATCTTCCTCAAGGAGCATTGCATCATCTTGGCGCAACTACTCTTGCTCAAGCTCATCATAAGCGAGCACTCGAGGTGACCCGTATATGAGTTCCGTGGGGAGAACTACTTCTGCCCCGTATACCAGGGCAAAGGGTGTCTGGCCAGTGGCTCGATTTGGTGTCGTTCTGATCGACCAAAGAACCGTTGGCAACTCATCAATCTAGCGCCTTCCGCACTTGTGTAGCCTGTCAAAAGTTCTGGTTTTGAGGCCCCGCGGCACTTTCGCATACGCCCTCTCAGCCTGGCTGTTGCTTATGGGATGAGCAACAGAAGCAAAACAAACCTTGCCGCTGAGGTCTTGAATGTACTACACGAAGGTGCGGCTCGTGAACTGCGTGCCGTTGTCGGTGATGACTCTATTTGGCACACCAAAATGGCAAACTAGTCCCTTGTAGAACTTGACGGCTGATTGTGCTGTCACCTTTCTCACCGGTTCCACTTCCGGCCACTTTGTGAACTTGTCGATTGCTACGTACAAGTACTCAAAGCCCCCGACAGCACAGGGAAAGGGGTCAGTATGTCGAGCCCCAGACCAAAAATGTCTAGGAAATAGGGATTGTTTGAAGGGCTTGGGCTGGCTGATGAAGCTTCTTTGAATGGAACTCACACGCTTCACACTTGGTTACTACTGCAGTTGCATCCTGGAGAGCGGTGGGCCAAAAGAAACCTTGCCAGAACACTTTGCGAGCAAGGGCTCTCGACCCTATGTGGGAGCCACACATGCCTCCATGTATCTCTTCCAATAGCTCCAGTCCGTCCTCCCGAGGAATGCACTTCAGTTTCACACCGTTCGGTTTCCTTCTGTATAGGGCATCATCCACAAACTAGTACATGCTGGACCGACAGGCTACTTTCTCTACCTCTTCCTGTTCCTTAGGGAGTTCCCCTGTTTGGAAGAAACAGACGGTGCGCTGCGCCCATGCCGGAGCCTAGGGCTCGATGGCAAGGACAAAAGGCTCGTCTTTGGCCGTAGGGGCAGCTGCCTCTACAGTCGGTGCTTGGGGCCCCGCCGGAGGTTGCTGCTCCCCGGCAAGCTTGGGGCATCAGGCAACGTCTTTGCCGGCAGCTCCTGGGAGCCCAGCGGGAAAGTACTTGCCGGGGCCTGCCTTCCTTCGCTTGTTCTGTCCTGCTGATGGCTCAACGAATGTCAGGGTCAATTGAAGCACAAAGGTACATGGTTCCACAGGCAACTTCATGGCAGTGCGTTTCGACAAGTCATCGGCAATGTTGTTCTCCGCTCGGGGAACATGCTATGCTTGCAGACCGTCAAAATGCTCTTCCAACTTCCTCACCTCATCCACATAAGCCTCCATCAGCGGGCTCTGGTAATCCTTGTTGACTTGCTTGACGATGAGCTATGAATCACCTCTGATGATGAGCTTTCTGATTCCGAGGTCTGTCGTGATCCTGAGACCGGCAAGCAATCCCTCGTACTTCGTCATGTTGTTCGTTGACTTTTCCCGGGGAAAGTGCATCTGGACCACATACTTGAGGCGCTCTTCGGTGGGTGCAATGAGTCGCATGCCGGCACCAGCACCTTGAAGCGAGAAAGCTCCGTCGAAGTACCTGATCCAATCACGACTCGTCTCCTTGCCGGGAAGGGCGGTATCTCGAACTTCTTCATCTGGTGTTGAGGTCCATTCCGCTATGAACTCTGCCAAGGCTCGGCTCTTGATTGTTGAAGTGCTTTCAAATTTGAGGACGAAGCTTGATAGTTACAACGCCCACTCCACAATCCTCCTAGTGGCATCTGGATTGTGCAAGATTCGTGGCAAAGGGAGGTGGGTGACGATGGTGATCTCATGCGCTTGGAAGTAGTGATGCATCTTTCTTGAGGCCATAAGAAGGCCGAAAAGTAGCTTCTCTATGCCAGAATATCTTGATCTAGCCCCATGCAAGAGGGAACTGACAAAATAAACCAGGTGTTGCACCACCTTCTTCTTCTGTTTGACTTCGCCCTCTTGCGTTGACTCCGTCTTGCCGGGACCAGGCTCCGCCGGGGGTTCTACCTTGCCGGCATTAGGCCGTGCCGAGGAGAGCTCCGGCTCATCATCTGAAGGTTCTGCTGCTTCCCCTTCTTCTTCCTCAAATTCTCTCTGTGCCACTAGCGCAGCACTAACCACTTGATTCGTTGCTGCTAGATATAGCAGCAACGACTCTTGCGGTTTAGGTGCGACTAGTATTGGCGTAGAGGAGATGTACTTCTTCAAATCTTGTAGCGCTGCCTCTGCCTCCGGAGTCCATTTCATTGGACCCGCCTTCTTCAAAACTTTGAAGAAGGGGAGGGCGCGTTCAGCAGATTTGGAGATGAACCTACTTAGAGCAGCAACACAACCGGCAAGCCTACGAACATCTTTGACTCGTCTTGGCACCTCAATTTGCTCAATTGCTTTGATCTTGTCGGGATTTGCCGCGATTCCATGTTGAGACACAAAGAACCCAAGAAGTTTGCCAGATGGGACGCTGAACACGCACTTCTCTGGGTTGAGCTTGAGGTTGAGCTTGCTTAGGTTGGCGAATGTTTCTATGCAACTGGGGCTCAAAACCAATTTGGACCGCTTGGGCAAACATTGAACCCATGCTCTTCAACCCGGAAGGCATCCGTACGAAACAGTACATACCATATGGGGTGTTGAATGCTTTTTCTCTTCGTCTTCCTTCATCATGAAGATCTGGTGGTATCCTGAGTAGGCGTCGAGGAATGACAGCAGGTCACACCCGGCAGTGGAGTCCACTATCTGGTCAATGCGTGGCAAAAGGAAAGGATCCTTTAGACAGGCCTTATTGATATATGTGTAGTCTATAGACAGCCTCAACATCCCATTTGCCTTACGCACTACCACCGGATTGGCCAACCATGTGGGGTGGAGCACTCCTCTGACCAGGCCTTCCGCCTCCAACTTCCTCATCTCTTCGATGATCAACTCTTGTCGCTCCAAAGCTTGCTTTCTGACTTTCTGCTTGATGGGCCACGCATGGGGACAAACAGCAAGGTGGTGCTCAATCACCTCCCTGGGAACGTTGGGGATGTCGGATGCTTGCCATGCAAACACGTCGACATTCGCCCGTAGGATGGCGACGAGCGTGCTTTCCTATGTGTTGTCGAGGGTGGAGCTTATGGTAAAGGCTCCACCTGTGCCATCCTCCTTGACGGGCACCTTCTTAGTTTCCGGCGGGGCCGCCTTGGACCTCTTGCTCCCGCTGGTGGAGCTATCTAGCACGTCCTCAACTGTAACACGGTGCTCCGAAGAGGCGCGTTTGCCGAAGGAGGTGCAGGAGGAAGTATTGCCGGAAGGGGCCTTGCCGGAAGAGGCAGAGGTCTTGCCAGTTTTCTTCCCTCCCCGGGCCTCAGCGGCAGGTGCAGGTGTCTTGGCGGCAATAGTGATTATATGTTGAGACACTTTCTTGGAAATAATCAAAAAATTTAAGAGAATCTTAAAAAGGAGATGCCCGTTTTAGATATAATCCAACAAGTTTTAAATGATGTTAATCAACACTATTCTTGGATTGTTGCCAGAAATCAAAGGGGATATGATGATAAGAAACATGATAGTGATAAAGTTAATACGGATAATGTGTTTCAAGTTATTTTTTCAAAACCTCCCGACAAAAACACATCTAAGGAAAATAAGAAGAAATATGACAATACTTAGATCTATGCATTATGCCTAGCTAGGGGCGTGAAACAATAACGCTTGTTGGGAGGCAACCCAAAGAATATTTTTTTTGCTTTTTCTTTTTGTTCTTAAGTGTTTGCACAATTATGCCTCTGTTATGATTGTGTTTTTCATGTCTTAATTAGTATTTTTTCCAAGTAAATACTTTGGGATAGCTTTGGTGATAGTTGATTTGATCCTGTTGAAAAACAGAAACTTTTGCATCCAGTAAAAGCATTGCCTAAATTCACAGAAGTGTTGAAAAATTCTGAATTCTTTACACAAGATTGATATACAAATTTCCTCTATTGTCCTAATTTTTCAGAATTTTTGGAGTTATAGAAGTATGAGAACAATTCGCATCTTTATAGACTGTTCTATTTTTTGATAGATTCCACTTTCTTTGCGTTGTGTGCTTATTTTGGTGAATCTATGGACTTTACCGGGGGGTATAAGCCACAAAGTTAGAATATAGTAGATATAATGCAAACACAAAATTTGAATGGGTTTTCAATAGTACTTATAGTAAACATTGGTTTTCTTATACTAACGGATATCACGAAGGTTTTGTAGAGTTTTGTGTGATTGAAGTTTTCAAGTTTTGGGTGAGATCATGATCATGAAGAAATAAGGAGTAACAAGAGCCTAAGCTTGTGGATGCCCCATGGCACCCCAAGTTATTATCCAAAGAGAAACAAGCAACTAAGCTTGGGGATGCCCCAGAAGGCGTCCCCTCTTTCTTTTAATGACCATTGATATTTTACTTGGAGCTATATTTTTATTCGTCACATATCATGAGTTTTGCTTGGAGCGTCCTGTCTTATATGAGTCTTTGCTTGTTTTTCTTTTTAGTTTGTCACAAGTATCCTTGCTAGACACACCTATTTGAGAGAGCCTAAATTATACTATGATTTTTAGAATTGCTCTTTATGCTTCACTAATTATTTTGAGCTATGGAATTGCTCTAGTGCTTCACTTATTTCTTTTTTAGCATGGTGTGCTTTAATATTTTTGAAGAAATGTTGTCATGCTTCACAAATATTTATTTGAGAGTTAGAAATTTTGAAGAAATCCTCCCATGCTTCACCTATAGTGTTTTGAGAGATGAAATTTTTTATGCTCGTGTTCTTCACTTAGATTTGTTTGAGCTTATCAAAAGAAACATATGAAACGATTCCCAACGTGATAGATATTCAAGAGGGATATAATAAAAAAATTAATGAAGATCATTAGGCAAAATAAACTTGATTCTTTGTAATAGTTTTGAGATATGATGATAGTGATATGTGAGTCATGTTGGTGAGTAATTATGCTTTGATATGTCTCCAACGTATTTATAATTTTTTAGTGTTCCATGTTATTATATTATCTGTTTTGTGTGTTTTATATGCATTAATATGCTACTTTATATTATTTTTGGGACTAACCTATTAACCTAGAGCCCAGTGCCTGTTTCTGTTTCTATTTTTTCCTTGTTTTACAGTTTCACAGAAAAGGAATAACAAACGGAAAAAAACTTTTGCGATGATTTTTCTTGGACGAGAAGACATTCAGAGGACTTGGAGTGCAAGTTAGAGAAGCCTCGAGGCATCCACAAGGACGGAGGGCACACCCCCGCCCTTGTGGGCCCCTCATGATTCGACCAGCCTATTTCTTCCGCTTATATGTTCCCGTATATATCCCAGAAACAACCAGGGGAGCCACGAAAACACTTTTCCACCAGCGCAACCTTCTGTACCCGTGAGATCCCATCTAGGGGGCTTTTCCAGCGTCCTGCCGGAGGGGGATTCGATCACGGAGGGCTTCTACATAAAAACCATTGCCCTTTCGATGAAGCGTGAGTAGTTTACCACAGACCTACGGGTCCATAGCTAGTAGCTAGATGGCTTCTTCTCTCTCTTTGATTCTCAATACCATGTTCTTCTCGATGTTCTTGGAGATCTATTTGATATAATACCTTTTTGCGGTGTGTTTGCCGAGATCCGATGAATTGTGGATTTATGATCAGCTTATCTATGAATATCATTTGAATCTCCTCTGAATTCTTATATGCATGATTTGATATCTTTTCAAGTCCCTTTGAACTATCGATTTGGTTTGGCCAACTAGATTGGTTTTTCTTGGAATGGGAGAAGTTCTTAGCTTTGGGTTCAATCTTGTGTTGTCGTTTCCCAGTGACAGTAGGGGCAGCAAGGCACGTATTGTATTGTTGCCATCGAGGATAAAATGATTGGGTTTACATCATATTACTTGAGTTTATTCCTCTACATCATGTCATCTTACTTAATGCGTTACTCTGTTCTTCATGAACTTAATACTCTATATGTAGGCAGGAGTCAGTCGATCTGTGGAGTAATAGTAGTAGATGCAGACAGGAGTCAGTCTACTTGACACGGATATGCTGCCTCTATTCATGATCATTGCCTTAGTAATTTGTTCACCCATCGTCATATTTTCTATCTGGAGAGAAGCCTCAAGTGAAACATATGGCCCCCGGGTCTATTTTCCGTCATATAATCTTCTATTTCCATAATATTAGTTTTCAATTTACTTCCTTTGCAATCTTTTACTTTCCGATCTATAAACCAAAATTGTTTACTTTACCAATTATCTATCTCTATCAAATCTCAATTTTGCAAGTAACCGTGAAGGGATTGACAACCCCTTTATCGCGTTGGGTGCAAGTTGTTGATTGTTTGTGCAGCTATTCGGTGACTTGTTCGTTGTCTCCTACTGGATTGATACCTTGGTTCTCAAAACTAAGGGAAATACTTACTCTACTTTGCTGCATCACCCTTTCCTCTTCAAGGGAAAAACCAACGCAAGCTCAAGAAGTAGCATGCTTTAGTAAGAATGTTGGTGTTAAGGTTTGTGATTCCTATGCATGCACGAAAGTTAATAATTATGCAATGAAACTAGATCCTACTTGTGGTGCATTATTTGGTGTTAGTTATGCTTAATGCTTGCTTATGTGATTTTTCATTTCTTGGTTGGATACTTCTCAATCTTTTTGCTAGCCTTCACTTGTACTAAGTAGGAATACTACTTGTGCATCCAAAATCCTTAAACCCAGTTTTCCCATATGAGTCCACCATACCTACCTATATGTGGTATTCCCGTGCCATTCTAAGCAAATTTGTATGTGCCATCTCTAATTTTCAAAATAATTTCATTTTTGTGTGCTCATACCGCTCATAAAACGGTAGGGGGGTGGCTGATATTTTTCCATGCTAGATGTATTATTCTCAAGATGAGTGTTTATTCACTTGTCATTGCATGAGAGTACAACAAAGGTATTAGGGATGCCCAGTACCAAAATGAAAAATGAATTTACTTTATGTTGTAAAATAATAAATTCCTTGGAAAGTGTTGGTATGGACGGCCTATGATATATCTAGCCGTGGAATGTGAAAATATGGTGGAAAAAGGAACAAACTTTATTTTCTGTTTGGGAACCGCATATGATATATCTTGCATGGGAAATATTGGGAACTAATCGATCGTTTACGTTAACAGGAAAAGCATGCCACCCAAAATGTTTTATCTCTGTTTTTTGCTTTGAGCTCTGGCACCTCTACAAATCCCTACTTCCCTCTATGAAGGGCCTTTCTATTTACTTTATGCATTTTTATTTGAGTCTCCATATTCTCTTACAAAGCACCAACTAAGGGGAACTATGATCGTACTTAAGCATTGAATGTAGCTAATATGCGAGTGTGTTTCATGAATGGATCAATGATTGAGCATGATGGGCTAGGGATAACTTGCTTTAGTGTTGATACTTTGGACATGGTTGCTTATTGATATGCTTGAGTATTTAAATCTTCATGTCAAAACTAGACTATTGCTTTGAATCATATAAAAGTCCATATGTCCATGCTACAAAAGAAAAGAATATGTGATGAACATGTTAGGCAACATTCCACACGAAAAATTATGTTTTTATCATTTACCTACTCAAGGATGAGTAGGAATTAAGCTTGGGGATGCTAATGCATCTCCAACGTATCTATAATTTTTGGTTGTTCCATGCTGTTATATTATCATTCTTGGATGTTTTACAATCATTTTATAGCAACTTTATATCATTTTTTGGGACTAACCTATTGACACAGTGCCTAGTGCCAGTTGCTGTTTTTTTTTCTTGTTTTTTACTTCACAGAATATTAGTACCAAATGCAGTCCAAACACAGCGAAACTTTTTGGAGAAATTTTCTGGACCTGAAGACACCTGTTGGGCCAAAGAAGTACCAGAGGGGGGCTCCGAGGGGAGCACAACCCATCTGGGCATGCCTGGGGGCCCAGGCACGCCCTGGTGGGTTGTGCCCACCATGGACGCCTCCTGCACCACCTCTTTGCTCTATAAATACTCAGAAAATCCAACAACCCTAGGGAAGTCAACGAAACACAATTCCAGTCTCCACAAGTTCCAGAACCACCAGATTCAATCTAGACACCATCACAAAGGGGTTCATCATCCTCATTGGTGCCTCTCCCATGATGCGTGAGTAGTTCATTGTAGACCTACGGGTCTGTAGGCAGTAGCTAGATGGCTTCCTCTCTCTCTTTTTATTCTCAATACAATGGTCTATTGGAGATCTATTTGATGTAACTCTTTTTGCAATGTGTTTGTTGGGATCCGACGAACCTTGATTTTATGATCAGATCTATTTTATCCATGAAAGTTATTTGAGTTTTGATCTTTTATATCCATGATTATTTATAGCCTCATATTTCTTCTTCGAATCTTTGGTTTAGTTAGGCCAACTAGATCGATTTTTCTTGCCATGGGAAGAGGTGCTTTGTGATGGGTTTGGTCGTGCGGTGTTCTTTCCTAGTGACAGATGGGGCATCAAGACACATATTAATCATTGCCATTGAGGATAAGAAGATGGGGTCTATTCCTACATGAATAGATCTTGTCTACATCATGCCATCGTTCTTATTGCATTACTTCGTTTCTCCATGAACTTAATACACTAGATGCATGCTGGATAGCGGTCGATGTGTGGAGTAATAGTAGCAGATGCAGGCAGGAGTCGGTCTACTAACCTTGGACATGATGCATATATATTGGTCATTGTCTGGATATCGTCACAATTATTTGAAGTTCTATCAATTGCTCAACAGTAATTTTTTTACCCCCGTATGCTATTTTTCTCGAGAGAAGCCAATAATGAAATCTACCATCCTCGGGTCTATTCTTTATCATATTTTCTTTGAGATCTATTTTTATTTTATTTTATTTTCAGATCTATTATTCCAAAAACCCCAAAATACCTTGCTACACTTTTTCTTAATTTATTTTATTTTGTTTTATCGCGAGATTTATTTATCCAAAATCATTGAAACCAATCTATCTTTTACCCGACAGGGATTGACAACCCCTCTTACGTGTCGGGTTGCAAGTATTTGTTCTTTGTGTGCAGGTACCGTTTACATAGTGTTGCTTGGTTCTCCTAATGGTTCTATAATATTTGTTTCATAACTGAGGGAAATACCTACCGTAGTTGTGCTACATCATCCCTTCCTCTTCGGGGAAATACTGATGTGGACATGAACCATCAGTGCCCTAGGGGGAGCCCCCAAGCTTGTGGGACCCCTGTGGATCCTCTAACCCTAATTATTATTTTATAAATATCCAAATATTACCCGTAGGCCATAGACCAGAGGGCACACAAAAAATACTTTTCCGCTGCCGCAAGTTTCTGTCTTCGTGAGATCCCATCTGGAGACCTTTTTCGGTACTCTGTTGGAGGGGGATTCGACCATGGAGGGCTTCTACATCAACCTTGCTAACCTTCCAATGATGTGTCGGTAGTTTACCATAGACCTACGAGTCCATAGCTAGTAGCTAGATGGCTACTTCTCTCTCTTGATCTTCAATACAGTGTTCTCCGTGATTATTCTTGGAGATCTATTCAATGTAATCTTCTTTTGCAATGTGTTTGTTGATGTCTGATGAATTGTGGGTTTATGATCAGATTACCTATGAATATTATTTGAGTCTTCTCTGAACTCTTTTATGCATGATTAAGATAGCTTTGTATTTATCTCTGATCTATTGATTTGGTTTGGCCAATAGATTGATTTCTCTTGCAATGGGAGAGCTGTTTTGTAACGGGTTCAATCTTGCCATGCATATTCCCAGTGAGAGAAAGGGTCATGAAACATATTTGTATTATTGCCATTAAGGATAAAAATATGTGGTTTGTTCATATTAAGGCGTTACTCCATTCTTGTTAACTTAATACACTAGATGCATGCTGGATAGCGGTCTAAGTGTGGAGTAATAGTAGTAGATGCAGGCAGGGGTCGATCTACTTGTGACGAACGTGATGCCTATATACATGATCATTTCCTTAGATATGGTCATAACTATGTGCTTTTCTATCAATTGCTCAATAGTAATTTGTTTACCCACCGTATGCTTTCTTTCAAGAGAGAAGCCTCTAGTGAAAACTATGGCCCCCCGGGTCTATCTTTTATCATATTATTTTCAGATCTATAAAATCAAAAACACAAAAATACATTTCTGCAATTTATTTACTTTTGTCTTATTTATCACATTTACTTATCTTTTATATCTATCACCATCAGGTATCGTCCTTGCAACTAATGGTGAAGGGATTGAAAACCCCTTCTATCGCGTTGGGTGCAAGTATTTGTTTGTTTGTGTAGGTGCAACCATTGGATTGATACCTTGGTTCTCAACTAAGGGATATACTTATATCTACTTTGCTGCATCACCCTTTACTCTTCAAGGGAAAAACCAAACGCAAGCTCAAGAAGTAGCACGACCAACTCTCAATAGCTTCAATTTTGGCTTTGTCAACTTCAATTCTGTCATCGATATGGGACACGGGTGACCTCAAGGAGGTAGAACGTGGGTCAACATGGGGGTGGCCTAGCAGGCTGGCTTTGGACCGTCTGAATAAGACCGAGACTAGTATCCGGCTTATAATAAAAGATGAGAGTAGTTTGTATCCTACTAGGAATCTACATGTAATCTGGCCCCTTCAACTTATGTAAGGAGGGGCAAGGCACCCCAAGAGGGCAGAAGAATCTGGAGAATCTCTATGGCTAGACACAACTAGAGTAGAGCCGGCTCAACAACGACGGCTCCCTCATGAGCATATGGAATAAGTCCTAGCCACAAACATCACGTCGGGCTATACCAGATGATGTTTCCCGGGGCCCAAGCCGTCTAAATCTTGCCTCGTGTGCTAACCCACCTTGATAATCTCCATGTGTACTAATCCCCACAGTAATCTATGGTTGATATCATTGATAAACAACATTGACATTGGTGCCCAACATGGGGCCATCTGCATGTGGATTCGAATTTTGATGGGTCCAATCTTCATCGACATTTGGTTTGGCCAATATCAGGATGACTCGTATGCTTGTTTCCTTCACTGACAACCGCGCGGGATAACCCGACACGGGACAACCTTGGGTTATAGTTTGTCCACCACCCGTCATCCCGGGATCCATTAAGATCAACAGGAATTTGATCAACTACGTTACCGAGATGACGCGCTAGTTTTCTCATTAGCCGCCGAAGCTGTTTTCTCTGTACCGGCGTTTCAAGTTTGATACGTCTCCAACGTATCTATTTTTTTATTGTTCCCTACTATTGTATTATATGTTTTGGATGTTTTATATGCTATTTTATATTATTTTTGGGACTACCCTATTAACCTAGAGCCCATTGCCAGTTTCTGTTTTTCCTTGTTTTTGGTTTTTATAGAAAAGGAATATCACAAAGATTCCAAACGGAATAAAACTTTATGATGATTTTTCTTGGACCATAAGACACCCACGTAACTTGGAGAGAGGGCCAGAAGATCCCCGATGAGGCCACAAGCCTCAGGGGCGCGCCCTAGGGGGCGTCCTGAGGGCTTGTTGGCCCCAGGAGTCCTCCAACCCTAAAATCACTTATATAAATTCCCAAACATTCCCCAAACATCAGAAGTGTCCACCAAAATACTTTTCCGGCACCGCAAGCCTTTGTTGCCGTGAGATCCCATCTTGGGGACTTTTCTGGCACCCTGCCGGAAGGGGATTCGATCACGAAGGGCCTCTACATCAATCTTGCTGCCCTTCCAATGAAGCGTGAGTAGTTTACCACAGACCTACGAGTCCATGGATAGTAGCTAGATGGCTTTTTCTCTCTATTTTATCTTCAATACAATGTTCTCCTCGATATTCTTGGAGTTCTATCCGATGTAATACTCATTTGCGGTGCGTTTGTTGAGATCCGATGAATTGTGGATTTATGATCATATTATCTATGAATATTATTCGAGTCTTCTCTGAACTCTTTTATGCATTACTAAGATATCTTTGTATTTCTCTTCAAACTATCGGTTTGGTTTGGCCAACTAGATTGGTTTTTTCTGGCAATGGGAGAGGTGCTTAGTTCTCGGTTCAATCTTGCAATGTCCTCACCCAGTAACATAGTACGGGTAGCAAGGCAGGTATTGTGTTGTTGACATCAAGGAGAAAAGATGGGGTTTTCATCATATTGCTTGAGTTTATCCCTCTACATCATGTCATCTTACTTAAGGCGTTACTCCATTCTTATGAACTTAATACTCTAGATGCATGTTGGATATAGCGGTCGATGTGTGGAGTAATAGTAGTAGATTCAGGCAGGAGTCGGTCTACTTGTCACGGACGCGATGCCTATATTCATGATCATTGCCTTAGATATCATCATAACTTTGCGCTTTTGTATCAATTGCTCAACAGTAATTTGTTTACCCACCATATGTTTTTTTCAAGAGAGAAGCCTCTAGTGAAACCTATGGCCCCCGGGTCTATTTTCCATTATATATTTCTAGATCTATAAACCAAAAAATCCAAAAATACCTTACTGCAATTTATTTATATTTACTTTAGTTTGCTCTTTTATTTATCTTCTGTACCTCTATCTCTATTAGATCTCACTGTTGTTCATGACCGTGAAGGGATTGACAACCCCTTTTCGCGTTGTGTGCAATTGTTTGTTAGTTTGTGCATGTGCATATATTGGAGACTTGCTTGTGCCTCCTACTGCATTGATGCCTTGGTTCTTAACTGAGGGAAATACTTAGCTCTACTTTGCTACATCACCTTTTCCCCCTGGGAAAAATCAATGCAACCCCAAGAAGTAGCAGGAAGAATTTCTGGAGCCATTGCTGGGGAGGTTCTACATGAAGCCTACCAAGTACCCATCATAAACTCTCGTCTCTTGGACTTACTTTATTTGACATTTTCCTCTCCCCCACTTCTAACACGTTTTCAGGCGAACACAAAAATATTTGCTTTTTTTTATTCACATTCTCCCGTTCTTCTTTTCGTTTTCCTTTATGTCTTGGTTTGTTTGTTTGCCATAATTGTGTATTTATTCCAAATTAGAAAGAAAAAAAGTTTATGGATCCTCATCCACTTACTAATCTATTTAATAGATCCAATTATGGTGAACCAATTGCTAGTGAGTTGAGTGCACTAGATTATCTTTATGAAGTTTTGCTTGAAATTCGTGAACCTAAAAACTATGATGAAATTTATAAAGTGATTCATGATAGCTCCTTGAATCAAAATCATGATTGCAATGATGTTATTATAAATTCTATTAATGTCGATTATGCTAATAATATGCAAAACCCCAAGCTTGGGGATGCTAATTTTGCTATGTCCGCTACTTATTGCAATGATCATGATTGGGGTGATAATGCCTCTTATGATCTTGAAAATTTGTTTAAGCCTCATCATGAATATGATATTGAAAATAATTTTTTCAATAATATTGAAAGTGGGTTTCAAGGAGTGCCAATGTTAGGAAATAATGATCCCACTACTTTGGAGATTGACCAATCTTATTAAATTTTTGATAAAAGTGGGCTTCGAGAAGTAATGACTTTAGTTTGTGTTGATCCCACTATTTTGGAAGAGTGTCAACTTTGCATGCATGTGGACCATGGAGAGAAAATTTATGTGATAGCTATATTGTTGAATTTGATTATGATCCTACATGTAATTATTATGAGAGAGGAAAATATGGTTGTAGAAATTTTCATGTTACTAAATTACCTCTCATTATGTTGAAATTGTCAATATTGTATTCTTCTCCTTTGCGTATGCTAGCTTTTGCTTGTCTTGATAATTTGTTTGCTTACAAAATGCCTATGCATAGGAAGTATGTTAGACATAAATTTGGTTTTCACATGCTACATGATGCTCTCTTCGTGTTTCAATTGCTATATTTCATGTGAGCATCATTAAAATTATCAACGCCTAGCTAATAGGATTTAACGAAGATCACTTGTTGGGCGACAACCCAATATTTTTCTTTTCTGCTTTTAAGAGAATACACATTATTACCTCTGTAGTAATTGTATTTTGGTGTTTTATTTAGTGTTTGATCCAAGTAAGACCTCTAGGATAATTTATTTGGTTTTGCCGAAAAACAGAAACTTCTGCGTCCAGTAAGAGAATTGTTTAAATTCACTGGAGCGTGGAAAATTCTGAATTTTTTTACACAAGATTTATATATGAATTTCCTCTGTTGTCCTAATTTTTCAGAAGTTTTGGATTTACATAAATATACGAGGTTTAGGAATTACTACGGATTGTTCTGTTTTTGACAGATTGTGTTTTCTATGTGTTGTTTGCTTATTTTGATGAATCTATGGGTAGTATGGGGGTATGAACCATGGAGAAGTTGGAATACAGTAGATATAACACCAATATTAATTTAGAATGAGTTCACGACAGTACCTAAAATGGTGATTATTTTATTATACTAACGGATCTCACAAGTTTTCTGTTGAGTTTTGTGTTGTGAAGTTTTCAAGTTTGGGGTAAGGATTTCATGGACTATGGAATAAGGAGTGGCAAGAGCCTAAGCTTGGGGATGCCCAAGGCACCACAAGGTAATATTCAAGGAAAACCAAGCATCTAAGTTTGGGGATCCCCTGGATGGCATCCCCTCTCTCGTGTTCAATCTATCGGTAAATTTACTTGAGGCTATATTTTTATTCACCACATGACATGTGTTTTGATTGGAGCGTCTTGTATTATATGATTATTTGCTTTTTAGTTTGCCACAATCATCCTTGTTGTACACACCTTTTGAGAGGGACATGCTTTAATCGTGAATTTATTAGAATACTCTATGTGCTTCACTTATATCTTTTGAGCTAGGCAGTTTGCTCTAGTGCTTCACTTATTTATTTTTAGAGCACAGCGGTGGCTTTATTTTATAGAAATTGATGAACTCTCATGCTTCACTTATATTATTTTGAGAGTCTTTGAAACAGCATGGTTATTTGCTTAGGTTATGAATTTAGTCCTAATATGATGGGCATCCAAGAGGGATATAATTAAAACTTCCATATAAAGAGCATTGAATGATGTGTTAAGTTTGATTCCTTGCATATTGTTTTGAGATATAAAGATGGTGATATTAGAGTCATGCTAGCGAGTAATTGTGGATTGGTAGAAATACTTGTTTTAAAAGTTTGTGATTCTCATAGCATGCACGTATGGTGAACCGTTATGTGATGAAGTCGGAGCATGATTTATTCTTTGATTGTCTTCCTTATGAGTGGCGGTCGGGGACGAGCGATGGTCTTTTCCTACCAATCTATTCCCCTAGGAGCATGCATGTAGTACTTTGTTTCAATGGCTAATAAATTTTTGCAATAAGTATGTGAGTTCTTTATGACTAATGTCAAGTCGATGGATTATACGCACTCTCACCCTTCCACCATTGCTAGCCTCGCTAGTACCGCGCAACTCTCGCCGGTGCATTAAACCCACCATATACCTTCCTCAAAATAGCCACCATACCTACCTATTATGGCATTTCCATAGCCATTTCTGAGATATATTTCCATGCAACTTCCACCATTTTGTTTTATTATGACACATACCATCATTGTCATATTTTTCTCATATGCATGAGGCATTCATATAGAGTCTTATTTTGTTCTAGTATCGAGTTGTAAGTAACTAAAAATGTGATGATCATCATTATTAGAGAATTATCCCATGTGTGGAAAGGATGATGGAACCTATGGTTCCCTCACAAGTTGGGATGAGTCTTCGGACTTTAATAAAAATAAAAGTGGTCAAAGAAGCCCAAATAAAAAAGAGAGGCCAAAGGAGCCCAAACAAAAAAAGAGAGAAAAAAATTAGAGAAAAGAGAGAAGGGACAATGTTACTATATCCTTTTTCCACACTTGTGCTTTGAAATAGCACCATGTTCTTCATGATAGAGAGTCTCCAATTTTGTCACTTTCAAGTACTAGTGGGAATTTTTCATTATAGAACTTGGCTTGTATATTCCAATGCTGGGCTTCCTCAAATTGCCATAGGTCTTGATGAGCAAGCAAGTTGGATGCACACCGACTTAGTTTGTTTTTGAGCTTTCATATTCTTATAGCTCTAGTGCATCTGTTGCATGGCAATCCCTACTCACTTGCATCAATATAGATTGATGGGCATCTCCATAGCCCATTAATTTGCCTAGTTGATGTGAGACTTTCTACTTCTTTTTGTCTTCTCCACAACCACCATATTCTATTCCACCTATAGTGTTATATCCATGGCTCACGCTCATGTATGGCGTGAAAGTTGAAAAAGTTTTAGAACATCAAAAGTATGAAACAATTTCTTGGCTTGTCATTGGGGTTGTGCATGATGAAATACTTTGTGTGATGAAGATGGAGCACAGCCAAACTATATGATTT
Organism: Triticum urartu; assembly: GCF_003073215.2. NCBI lineage: Eukaryota > Viridiplantae > Streptophyta > Magnoliopsida > Poales > Poaceae > Triticum > Triticum urartu. Next base: position 316,975,366 of record NC_053028.1, read on the forward strand.
TGTAAGGATATCTTTCTTCTGCCATGTTATTTTGAGAAGACACGATTGCTTTATTAGTATGCTTGAAGTATTATTGTTTTTATGTCAATATTAATTTTTTTTGAATCTTATGGATCTGAACATTCATGTCACAATAAAGAAGATTGCATTGATAAATATGTTAGGTAGCATTCCACATAAAAAAAATCTGTTTTTATCATTTAGCTACTCAAGGACGAGCAGGAATTAAGCTTGGGGATGCTTGACACGTCCCCAACGTATCTACAATTTTTTTTGTTCTATGCTATTATACTATCTGTCTTGGATGTTTTATATGCATTAATACGCTATTTTATATTATTTTTGGGACTAACCTATTAACCTAGAGCCCAGTGTCAGTTTCTGTTTTTTTCCTTGTTTTTGACTTCTACAGAAAAGGAATATGAAATGGAGTCAAAATGGAATAAAACATTATGATGATTTTTCTTGGACCAGAAGACAACCACGTAACTTGGAGAGTGGGCTAGAAGATCCCGGAGGAGGGCACAGACCTCAGGGGCACGCCCTGAGGGCTTGTGGGCCCCTCGGAAGTCCTCCAACCCTAAAACCACTTCTATAAATTCCTAAATATTCCCCAAACATCAGAAGCGTCCAAAAAAATACTTTTCCGCCGCTGCAAGCCGCTGTTCCCGTGAGATCCCATCTTGGGGCCTTTTAGGACACCCTGCCGGAGGGGGATTCGATCACAGAGGGCCTCTACATTAAACTTGCCGCCCTTCCGATGAAGCGTGAGTAGTTTACCATAGACCTACGGGTCCATAGATAGTAGCTAGATGGCTTCTTGTCTCTCTTTGATCTTCAATACAATGTTTTCCTCGATGTTCTTGGAGTTTTATCTGATGTAGTACTCTTTTGCGGTGCATTTGTTGAGATCCGATGAATTGTGGATTTATGATCAAATTATCTATGAATATTATTTGAGTCTTCTCTGAACTCTTTTATGCATGATTAAGATATCTTTGTATTTCTCTTTGAACTATCGGTTTGGTTTCGCCAACTAGATTGGTTTTTCTTGTAATGGGAGAGGAGCTTAGTTTTGGGTTGGATCTTGCAGTGTCCTCACCCAGTGACATAGTAGGGGTAGCGAGGCACGTATTTTGTTGTTTCCATCAATGATAAAAGAGATGGGGTTTTCATAATATTTCTTGAGTTTATCCCTCTACATCATGTTATCTTACTTAAGGCATTACTCTGTTCTTGTGGACTTAATACTCTAGATGCATGCTGGATAGCGATCGATGTGTGCAGTAATAGTAGTAGATGCAGGAAGGAGTCAGTCTACTTGTCACGTACGTGATGCCTATATTCATGATCATTGCCTTAGATATCATCATAACTTTGTGCTTTTCTATCAATTGCTCAACAGTAATTTGTTTACCCACCTTATGTTTTCTTTCAAGAGAGAAGCCTCTAGTGAAACCTATGGCCCCCGGGTCTATTTTCCATCATATATTTTCATACCTATAAACGAAAAAACCCCAAAACACCTTGCTGCAATTTATTCATATTTACTTTAGTTTGCTCTTTTATTTATCTTTTATACCTATCTCTATTAGATCTCACTCTTGTTCGTGACCGTGAAGGTATTGACAACCCCTTATTCGCGTTGTGTGCAAGTATTTGTTAGTTTGTGCAGGTGCATAAATTGGAGACTTGCTTGTGTCTCCTACTGGATTGATACATTGGTTCTTAACTGAGGGAAATACTTATGTATACTTTGTTGCATCACCCTTTCCTCTTCAAGGGAAAAATCAACGCAAGCTCAAGAAGTAGGAAAGTCCCCAGAATATCTCGTATGTGCGCTACACATCGGTCTGCCAGCCGTTGTCCATGACAATGTGCACACGCCTGATCGATTAGGTAATGGTGCGTTCCACATCATCGCACAATGGCCGAACCTGATCCACTGAAGTGCATCAACTCTAGTAGTACTACTTCTGATCACGTGAAGTTAAGTTTTTTATTGCTTATTATCAAAGTGCTTCGTCTACCCAGCGAAACTACCAGATTTATCTATTCAGGCCGCCCTGAAGTACGATCTTCTTGACGATCAGTTGGAGCGCTGCATACCTATTGGACCAGGCGAGGACGTGGTAGTGCGAGTGCTAAAACATGTGCATGTTGGGTCTGATCGTCGGATGCATGCAGGTTCAATTAAATGATATCATGGACTTTGTCGAGTCAAATAATTAGCAACTTGAACAAAAGTTGACAATTTCACCAAAATTATCATTTAATTTTGTTTTCATATATCACAAAACGGTGTAATGCATGCACATGTTTTTATTTCAGGTAAAAGGGCTATCAAGCCGGATGACGCTCACAATCATGTGACCCGGCTATGCCCATGATAAATAAATCAACATTGACCCCCATTGAGGATATAGTTGACCCTGAATTTATCACGGAGGATCACACCGGAACAAGCCACACGAAAGCTGACTTTATGAAAAACACATAAAATATTTTATTCTATGGCAGAACAGAACCCCGGGTTGTTGCAGGACTAAACAAACCCAACGCTCGGGGGTTATAGTGTCAATTTAAAGAACAAAGAGTAAATCCGAGGTTGTTGTAGGCAAGACAACCCGACACTTGTGAGCTACAGCAATTGAAGCAATATTTACAAAAGCAAGCACCAAGTCATCATGAGGTGATAAACTCGGAGCTTGGAGGCTAGAGATGACACACGCACACGCACACACACACACACACAGATATATATATATATATTATGATAACACCCCTTAACACCTTATTCTACAAACAAATCTCTTATTTGTCTAACATTTTCGTGCTGCTCAATCCACCTGACCCGGACCACACAATAACGCGAGAAAACTGCATTAGGCCAACCCTCGCACCCCACTTTCTACCCGAAGCAACCCACCCCTCAACCTTGCCCACCTTCTTCCCCACCACGACCACCCCCAACGCCCCACCAACCCCACCCCTCCGGCGCCCCACCGCTCCCCACTCCCGCAGCGTGCCACCACCCCCACCCCTCCGGCGCGCCACCACCTCCCAGCCCCCTTGGCGTCCAACCATCCCCCACCAACTACGGTGCGCCTCCTCCGACCTTCCTTTGTCACACCGATGCGCCTTGCCCCCCACGCATCCCCTATGACTGATCCGACTGGATCCAACCCAGCTGCCCCTAACCACCTCCCTCCCTCCCTAGGTCAAGTCGCAACCAGCGTCACCATGGTGCCCCACTTTGCCACCTAACCCCTCTCCGCCCCCTAGAAACCACTTCCCTCCCCACACCACCTTGCCCCGATGACAGATCCGAGTGGAGCTGGATCTGCTCCACCATAAGCAGATGGGATCGAGCATCTGCCACTGTTTACCCCTTCATCCACGGGCCTCGCGACCCTTGGTTCGCGTGGATCGAGCAGGCTGACCCACATTGGCACCTCTTAGCGCATCTCCTGCCGTCCAACCCCGCGCCCCGACGGTTGGCCGCCGCCTGCAACAGCCGTGGTTCGAGGCCGCAGGAGTGCCACCTCACCTGCATCCGCCATGGTTGCCCGAAGTGCATGAAGAAGGTCAAGGACGGCGATGACATCCTGTGAACATGAGTTGCCGCCAGTGCAGTTCACAAAAGGCCTTTTTTGCTTTTTGTTTTTGCGGATTTTGGATGTGCACTTCATCTTGTGCGGTTGCCCACTACAGCGCGCTTCCGGTGTTTGATCGTTTTCCCATTTCAGACCACAAATCATTAAATCAAATGCAGTTCGCTGGGGAGTAGTTCGCGGTTCTTCCAGCTCGGTTCAGGTGGTTCACAGCATGTGCGTGAAGTACGGCGCGTGGGTGTGTGCAATGCGGCGTGTGGGTGTGTCTGCAATGCTCAACAATGGTCATGGAGCACCAGACGACGAGCACCACCTCGCCGTCACTGTGTCGATGGCCAAAGTCAAAGGAACCCCCATGCGGTGTGGCACTAGTTGTTCTTCTTCCACGGGTTAAATAGGAGAAGAAAAGCCGGGGTCAACGCCACTCTCATGAGTGCTTGCAGTTGAGAGAGTGTGTGCATGCAGAGGAGGACATGTGCTTGCATTTGAGAGCGTATGTGCATGCAGTGCACCCATTTTTGTTCACTTATTCAATTTTGGATGTGGTTCACTTTGTAAAACAGAGATAAAAACAAACCAATCAAAACTTCATTTACTTTTCATTACACTTCGTTCCATCTATAGTATGAATGTCTTTCATAAAAATGTTCGAAGAAGACAAAAAAAGTAGTTCACTAAAATTGTGTGTAGTAGCTCACTACCCCTTTGTATAAATGCAATTTATTTCGTGTGTTTCAAAACTCACTCGACTAAAATCAACACCTGCAATGCGTTTGGTCCTCCGGTGTGGTTCAAATTTGAGAGTGACGCTGTTCACTTGCGCACATGTGGAATTGCGGGTAAAATTAGCAAAACAATAAAACAGTAATGTAGTTCACTTGCCCCCATCTCTGCGGTTCACTCTTGTTCATAAAAAATGTTGAAAAAAGACTACAAAAACATGTGTGAGAAAATTTATGTCCAACAAAAGAAAGCATGAAGTCCACTTGACTGTCTGATGCAGTGCAATTTTGAGTCTGAAGCAGTATGATTTGTTGTCCGATGCAGTACACATGTCGATTTTGCTGTCGCGAAAAATAGTGTCCACATTTTTGTAATTTCAGAACTGCTCTTAAACTGTAAGGAACTGGAAAGAGTGTTCTGTTGGAGATATGCGCTAGAGGCAATCATGTATGATGATATTTCCTATGTGTTTATGAATAAATATAGTCCTTGGACATTATCAATGATGTGTATCAACAAGTACGTGACTTGTTTATGGGACTATGCATTGTATGATGAACGTCCTAAAAGGTCCCTAGTCGAAAGGGCTGTGTGGACGCGCAGCTGTCTAGACTAGCATATGACACGGTTGATGGCTTGGTCTCACTAGCCATGGGGCATTGGATGCTAACCGGATAATATGTACTTGGAAGGATCTGGTCGGATTCGACGTAGTTTGATCCGAGTCGAGATAAGGTCCGAGTCAGATAGACCCAACTATGAGACGCAGCGATATGTCATCTATGAGTCTCTAGTACAACATACGTTCTATGTCCTAAGACCTGAGCTGGCGCATGTACTTGGGATGGTGACAGACTTGCTTTGGGCCAACCAAATGCTACTCCGTGACTGGGTAGTTACAAAGGTAGGTTTCAGGCTTGTCCAGACCCATGTTGCGACACATGGTCAAGATAGATGGGATTTGCCCCTCCGAGCAGGAGAGATATACTCTGGGCCCCTTGTGTGATCCGACCAGGATAAGCATCGCCATGCGACAAGGATTATGAGATAATCTAGTTTGTGGTCAGCATCATTGGAATGAGAAAGCGGTCGGGCTAACACAAGTTTGACAGACTCGGCTTGAGCCCGACAAAATATATCGTGTGGCAAAAGGAATGGAAGTATGATGTACAGGTTCGCCTAACCAGCTTCATAGTCTGCTTGGTGTTCCGCATGCCTTTCTAGGGGCCACTACCAACCGTGTAGTTCGTAGGTGATCCGAACTGCGACCAAGCCGGCTTGAACCTAAGGGGTCGCACGCTTAAGGGAAGGAACCTACGAGGTCGGATCCGAGTACATTGGTCAGATGTGATCCGAGCTGTGTTCGGGTTCTGGCTGAGTAGACTTATGAGCTTTAGGGTGCGTGCAAGGCCCCAGTGTTGAGCCCGCGACGGACGCCAATATAAAGTGGGGGTGCGGCACACTAATGCGGCTGATCGCTTCAGCGCTGTCACTAGGGTTTGCATGTGTTTCGAATAGACACCTCCACTTGCCGCCGGTTGTGTGATCGGACCTAGCAGTCCGCCGCACGATGTTAATCCTGCACACGCAGATACCGTTAGAGGCGGTGCACCTGCACCGCTCCGGCGAACTTGTATGTGGGACCCGGCGACCGACTGTTCGAGGGAGATCGGACGAGGAGGAGACGATCCACGTGGACACGCTGCACCAACTCTTCTTCCACTGCACGGCACTGTGCGTCTAGTGGTAACGAACTGTGATCCATCTCCCGTAGCATGTTCTTGGTTGTTCTGCGCATAGGAAATTTGTAATTTTCAGTCGACGCACCCTACCGTAGAACCCAACAGTGGTATCAGAGCCTATGTTATAGGATTTGGATTCAGATCATATGCATATTAGATATGTGGAGGCGGTAGATGACATCTGTCGTCGGTGATAAGATCAGCTGTGTGCACGGTTGATGAGATCAACTGCACATGGGGATCGATCTAGCTATGTTTTCTATTGATCAGGGTCGCTGAGGTCATGAATGATTGCCGTCTGCATAGCGCCATGTATTTGGTACACGATCACTCAAACCGGTAGAATGCGATTCTATGCATAACTTTATTTTGCTGGGTTTGATGTGAATAGTATGGCTCAGGTTTATGTGATGCATGTGTGTAAATTATATATGGCCTGGATGTCATGTTTGTCAAGCGGCAGGAGCCAAAGTGCTATCATTATAATGTATAACGACCTGCGTGTCAACTTGTGACTCTATGTAAAATTCATTACTAGTTGTAGTAGTTGGATTATAGAGATCTGATTGGTAGCTTGGCGTCCCGGCGTGACAAACAAAGATGGAGTTCCTAGATGGTCATCGGAGTAAGAGCCGACCTGGAAGAACGTCCAAGAAGGAGTCATACTATTTAACAATATGTGTTTATTTGTGATTGTTATGCTTCTTTGTTTCTATGCATATCCCTTGTTAATATCAAGCGAATTTCCATTCCCGATGTTGCACCTTCGCATGTCAAGTACGTCTAGTAGTGGGCTCATTAAATTGGGGTGCTGCTAGGTGTCCTTGAACTGAAGGGTTCGTGGTGGACACGGACATGCACTACATCAGGTTAACTTGACAAGGCTATCAAAAGGGTTTTGGGCCTTGTGGCAAAAAAGGTTGGGGGCCAGGGTATGAGATACCTTCCTGATTGAAAGGAGTCATATAGAGATATGATTAGCAAGGAGTTGCTTACCGGATATGCATGTTGTCTAGCAGTGATGCTAAAGTTCACTAGTCGCATGTGCTAGTCGAATCCTGAATCATTGAGAGTTTGCAGAGGGATGCCAACTTCAGTGGGAGTATTTATATTTAAGGCTTGAATTACTCTACATAAACACATTGCTTAGTGATTGCATATTTTGCATTGTAGATCAATGGCACCACCTGCTCAGCCCAACTTTGCATTGAAATCAATTCTGGAAAAGGATAAACTGAATGGAACAAACTTTACCACCTGGTATAGAAATCTGAGAATTGTTCTCAAGCATGATAAAAAGGAACAAGTTCTAGAGGATCCACTTCCAGAGGAACCTGCTGATAATGCTAGTGCCACGACTAAGAATGCCTACCAGAAACTCGTTGATGAATCAACGGAGATCAGCTGTCTAATGCTGGCTTGTATGGAGCCCAATTTGCAACAGCATTTCGAAAATGTTGAGGCTTACGATATGATCGAAAGTCTCAAGAGCATGTTTCAGACACATGTTAGGACCGAAAGGTTCAACGTCTAGCGATCCTTGGTGGATTGCAAGCTAAAGGAAGGTGATGCACTAAGCACACATGTGATCAAGATGATCGGATATGTGCAAGCTTTGGATCGTTTGGGCTTCCCGCTCTTGGATGAGCTGGCTACTAATGCAGTTCTGGGTTCTCTTCCGGCCAGCTATGGGACGTTCATCTCGAACTATCATATGCATGGCATGGATAAGTAGCTCACTGAATTGCATGGGATGCTCAAAGTGGCAGAGCAGGATATTAAGAAAGGCACACATCAAGTGTTGATGGCGTAGAAATCGGCTAAGTTCAAGAAGAGTTGGTCCAAGAAAAAGGCTAAGGCAAAGGGCACGAAGACGGTAACCTCCGCTGCTGCACCGAAGTCTGGACCGGACTCGAAGACCATTTGCTATAATTGCAAGGAAACTGGTCACTGGAAGAGGAACTGTAGAAAGTGGCTTGCAGAGCATGGCAAGAAGGTCGGGAATGCTGCTTCAGGTAAAGGTACACTTGTTGCATATGTTATAGACATTTACCTTGCTGACATACCTAGTAGCTCTTGGGTATTTGATATCGGATCGGTTGTTCATATTTGCAACTCGATGCAGGGGCTGGTAAGAACTAGGCGTGTGGCACAAGGGGAGATTGACATCAGGGTCAACAACAAAGCAAGAGTTGCTGTGTTGGAGGTCGACACGATGCAGCTCCAGCTTCCTTCTGGATTTATTTTGGAATTGAATAATTGTTATTACATTCCTGCACTTAGTCAAAACATTATTTCTGCCTCATTCTTGATGAGTCAGGGTTATGAATTCAATTTAAAGTACAATGATTGTTCAATTTATTTGAATGGTATGTTCCATGGCTATGCACCCATTGTTGATGGGCTATTTATATTGAATCTAGAACAGGAATCAGTCTATAACGTGAATTTCAAGAGGCATAAGCCTAATGGGATAAATCCGACGTACTTCTGGCATTGCCGGCTGGGACACATTAGTCTGAAACGCATGAAGAAGCTCCATGATGATGGGCTCCTAACTTCGTCTGAATTTGAGTCGTTCGAGACATGTGAATCATGCTTGCTCGACAAGATGACTAAGTATCCTTTTGCAAAGAGTTGCGAGAGGGCATCCAAGCTATTGGAACTTATACATAGTGATGTGTGTGGTCCAATGAGCACAACTGCCAGAGGTGGCTATCTGTACTTTGTGACTTTTACAGACGACTTGAGTGGATATGGATATATCTATTTGATGAGGTACAAGTCGGAAACTTTTGAAAAGTTCAAAGAGTTTCAAAACGAGGTTGAGAATCAGTTCGGCAAGACTATAAAACTTCTATGATCTGATAGTGGAGGTGAGTACATGAGCAAGGAGTTTGATGATCATGTGAAAAGCCGAGGTGTAGTACCTCGGCTCACACCTCCGGGTACGCCACAGAGAAACGGCGTGTCAGAATGGAGGAATAGGACCTTGTTGGACATGGTCCGGTCAATGATGAGCAAATCGGATTTACCCTTGTCATTCTGGGGATACGCTCAAGAAACTGCAGCTTTCACACTTAACATGGTACCATCAAAATCCATAGGTAAGACACCACATGAGATGTGGACCAGGAAGACTCTCAGTTTCTCTTTTCTAAAGATTTGGGGTTGTGAAGCATTTGTCAAGAGACTTATGTCAGACAAGCATACACCCAAGTCGGACAAATGCATATTCGTGGGATATCCGAGGGAAACCTTGGGATATAGCTTCTACAACCCGGAAGAGAACAAAGTGTTTGTTGCTCGGAATGGGGTTTTCCTTGAGAAAGGGTTTCTCAATCGGGAGGACAGTGGGAGGACGGTCCGACTCGAAGAAATTCGAGTACCACACGAGGATGGCTCGGCGGGTGATGAGATCATACTGGAGTCAGTCAGGGAACCCGTAGTGGAAGTGGCACCGGAACGACGGAGGTCAGAAAGATTGCGCAGAGTGCGTGATGTATTGTTGCTAGAAAGTGACGAGCCGACCACGTATGCGGATGCAATGGTGAGCCCGGATTTCGAGGCATGGCTAGAGGCAATGAGATCCGATTTAAAGTCCATGGATGAAAATCAAGTCTGGGACTTGGTTGATCCGCCACCTGGTGTAAAGGCCATTGGCTGCAAATGGGTCTTTAAGAAGAAAACCGATGTGGATGCAAATGTTCAGATCCACAAAGCTTGGCTTGTCACTAAAGGTTATGGACAAGTTCAAGGAATTGACTACGACGAAACTAACTCACCGGTAGCGAAGCTGAAGTCGGTGAGGATCGTACTAGCTATAGCTGCATATTTCAATTACGAGATATGGCAGATGGATGTCAAAACAACTTTCGTTCATGGAAATTTAACTGAGGACGTGTATATGATACAACCCGAGGGTTTTGTCGATCCTACTAGCACTAGTAAAGTATGCAAGCTCAAGAGATCCATTTATGGGTTGAGGCAAGCATCTCGGAGTTGGAACATTCCTTTGATGAGGTCGTCACTGGTCTCGGTTTCATCAAAAGGGATGAGGACACTTGTTTATACAAGCAGTTAAGTGGGAGCTTGATTGTGCTTTTGATCTTGTATGTGGTTGACATACTAATGATCAGAAATGATGTTTCGATGCTGAAATCAGTCAAGGAACCATTGAATGGCAAGTTTTCAATGAAGGACCTTGGTGATGCGGTTTACATTTTAGGCATCAAGATCTATAGAGATAGATCGAGGAGGCTACTCGGCTTGACCCAAAGCACGTACATAGATAAAGTGTTGAAGCGGCTCAACATAAGTGAGGCCAAGAAAGGCTTCTTGCCTGTCTCACATGATATAAGGCTAAGCGAGACTCAGTCCTTCGACATCTGATGAGCGAAGCAGGATGAGTCGGATTCTGTATGCCTTGGCAATTGGATCCATCATGTATGTCATGATATGTACATGGCTGGATGTTGCTTTTGCAATAAGCCTAACAAGTAGATACCAGGCCATCCCAGGTGAGAGTCACTGGGCAGCAGTAAAGACTATTTTGAAGTACCTGAAAAGGACTAAAGAGATGTTCCTAGTTTATGGAGGTGAGAAAAAGCTCGTCGTAAGGGGTTACGTCGATGCTAGTTTCCAAAGAGACAGAGATGATTGTTGATCACAGTCCGGATTCATGCATGTCATGAATGGCGGAGCAGTGAGCTGGATGAGTTCCAAGCAAGATACGGTGGCCGATTCTACTACAGAAGCCGAATACATTGCGGCTTGTGAAGCTGCAAAGGAAGGTGTTTGGATCTGGAACTTTCTAGATGATCTTGGTATTTTGCCAGCCTCTATAAAACCGTTGGACCTTTATTGTGATAATTCTGGTGCCATCGCACAAGCCAAGGAGCCGAGGGATCACCACAAGACCAGACACATAGATCGAAATATCACCTGATACGACAGATCGTAAAGAATGGTGATGTTGAGTTATGCAAAATTCACATGGATGCAAATGTTGCAGATTCGTTGACTAAGCCGCTTCCACAAACCAAGTATGAGGGGCACGTTAGAGCTATGGGCATTCGATGTTATTTGATTGACTCTAGTGCAAGTGGGAGACTGTTGGAGATATGCCCTAGAGGCAATCATGTAAGATGATATTTCCTATGTGTTTATGAATAAAGATAGTCCTTGGACATTATCAATGATGTGTATCAGCAAGTACGTGGCTTGTTTGTGGGACTATGCATTGTATGATGAACGTCCTAAAAGGTCCCTAGTCGAAAGGGATGTGTCGACGCGCAGCCGACTAGACTAGCATATGACACGGTCGATGGCTTGGTCTCACTAGCCATGGGGCATTGGATGCTAACCGGATAATATGGACTTGGAAGGATCTGGTCGGATTCGACGTAGTCGGATCCAACTCAAGATAAGGTCCGAGTTGGACAGACCCAACTATGAGACACAGCGATATGTCATCTGTGAGTCTCTAGTACAACATACGTTCTATGTCCTAAGACCTGAGCTGGCGCATGTACTCGGGATGGTGACAGACTTGCTTTGGGCAAACCAAACGCTACTCCGTGACTGGGTAGTTACAAAGGTAGGTTTCGGGCCTGTCCAGACCCATGCCGCGAGACATGGTCGAGCAAGATGGGATTTGCCCCTCTGACCAGGAGAGATATACTCTGGGCCCCTTGTGTGATCCGATTAGGATAAGCATGTCCGTGCGACAAGGATTATGAGATAATCTGGTTTGTGGTCGGCATCACTGAAACGAGAAAGAGGTCGGGCTAACACAAGGATGACAGCCTCGCCTTGAGCCCGACAAAATATATATCGTGTGGCAAAAGGAATGGAAGTATGATGTACAGGTTCGCCTAACCAGCTTCATAGTCTGCTTGGTGTTCGGCATGCCTTGCTAGGGGCCGCTACCACCCGTGCAGTTCGGAGCTGATCCGAACTGTGACCAAGCCGTCTTGAACCTAAGGGGTCGCGCGCTTAAGGGAAGGAACCTACAAGGTCGGATCCGAGGACACTGGTCTGATGTGATCCGAGCTGTGTCCGGATTATGGCTGAGTAGACTTATGGGCTTTAGGGTCCGTGCAAGGCCCAAGTGTTGAGCCCGTGATGGACGCCTATATAAAGTGGGGGTGCGGCACACTAATGCGGCTGATCGCTTCGGCGCTGTCACTAGGGTTTGCATGTGTTGCGAATAGACACCTCCACTCGCCGCCGGTTGTGTGATCGGACCTAGAAGTCCGCCGCACGATGTTCCTCCTGCACGCATGGATACCATTAGAGGCGGTGCACCTGCGCTGCTCTGGCAAACTCGTATGTGGGATCCGGCAACCGGCTGTTCGAGGGAGATCGGACGAGGAGGAGATGATCCACGTGGATGCGCTGCACCAACTCTTCTTCCGCTGCACGGCACTGCGCGTCTAGTGGTAACAAACTGTGATCCCCATAGTATGTTCTTGGTTGTTCTGCGCGTAGGAAAATTTCAATTTGCAGTCGACGCACCCTACCGTAGAACCCAACATGTTCTACATGAAAAAGTTACGTCTTGTTGATATCTTTCCAACGGCGTATAATTAGAATCATTACGACTGACGGTTTGTAAAGGTTTTACGAAAAAAATGGCTAGTGCCACTCATCATCCACCGCACAATATTCAATATTAACTTAAAACCGTAAAGAATCTCAAAAACATTTATACATAAGAAAGTTGTGCCTCATCCATAGCTTTCCAAGGGCGTATCGCACGCCTCATTTCGACAAACAGTTCAAAAACTAGAGCGAAAACAGTTCAAAAAATTGCAAAAATAAAAAAACGGAATTCTGCGATTTAGTAAATTTAAAACACCTCTTAAACCGTAATGAATTAGAAAAAATAATACATATGAAAAAGTTGCGCCTCGACGATATGTTTCCAGTGGCATATCATTTGCTTCATTGCGATGAGCGCTTTAGAAAAAATACGAAAAAACACTCGCTGCCACTCGTCGTGTGCCGCACCATTATCGAAACTGCTCTTAATCCATGATGAATCTCGAAAAGTGTTTAACATGGTGAAGTAGCATCTAATCCATAGCTTTCCAACCTTATATTACACGCCTCATTCTGATAAACGGTTAAAAAACTAGAGCGAAAAAGGTGCCGAAAAAAGACCGCATGCAGTTTTTTCCGACTTGAGGTTCACTTGTCTATATATTGCAGTACCTTTGCTACAGAAAGTGTAGTGCCCTCGTGTTGAGCATGCAGTTTGTAAGTGTTAGCAGAATAACTATTATGCTAATATTAGCATAATGGACTGGCTGTACACACACACACACACACACTATTTTCTATATTCCTGGGAGTATGTACTCTCATCTTCAATATACCTCGCATACGCATTGATTATACCTCTTTATCAGTCTCAATATACTTCACTAAATATTCTAAGATACCTCAATATGAGTTTTGTTGAAAAATACTATTTGAAAATTAATTTTGTAATATACCTTTTTCACGTACAAATAAATCAGAATATATGTAAACCTTTGAAAATATGAGACACACATGATTTTTTTTCATGAAACTCATTTTGGGATATCTAGTAACTATTAATGAAGTATATTAAAAATAATAAAAAGGTATAAAATATTCATCTATGTGGTGTATGAGGAGCAGGAGTACATACTCCCAGGAGTACATAACCATTTTCAGTTATGCTACTATTCCATCAGTGGCCCCTACATTCTTGTCCATGTGCCATGCTATACTGTTGGGTCATGATCCCTTCGGGTGGTGATCACGGATATATATAGCTTCGCCGCCGCTAAATAGTCTTACTCTGATAACACCTAGCTTATTTTGCACATCCCCCACTAGATCGTCGTCGCCCCTCCCCTCCACGCCTTCTACTGCGGGAGCGGCCTGGAGCATCGCCGCCCCTGCCCGCCTTCTACCGCGGGAGCGGACTAGGAGATTTGTCGCCTCCTACTTCTTCAGCTTGCCTTGGTTTTTCCCTTGAAGTGGAAAGGGTGATGCAGCAAAGTAGAGTAAGTATTTCCCTCAGTTTTGAGAACCAAGGTATCAATCTAGTAGGGGACAACACACAAGTCACCGAATACCTGCACAAAGAAACACCAACTTGCACCCAACGTGATAAGGGGTTGACAATCCCTTCAGGTTTATTTGAAAAGTGAGATATGATAGAGATGGATAAATGGTAAAGTAATATTTTTGGTATTTTTGCTTTATGGAACGGAAAGTAAAAGATTGCAAAGAAAGTAAAATAGGAAACTAAAATTGTAGATCGAAAACTTATATGATGGAAAATAGACCCGGGGGCCATAGGTTTCACTAGAGGCTTCTCTCAAGATAGAAAATATTACGGTGGGTGAACAAATTACTACCAAGAAATTGATAGAAAAGTGCATAATTATGATGATATCTAAGGCAATGATCATGAATATAGGCATCACGCCCGTATCGTCACGCCCGTATCAAGTAGACCGACTCCTGCCTACATCTAGAGTATTAAGTTCATAGAACAGAGTAACGCATTAAGTAAGATGACATGATGTAGCGGGATAAACTCAAGAAATATGATGAAAACCCCATCTTGTTATCCTTGATGGCAACAATACTATACATGTCAGGTACCCTTCTGTCACTGGGATCAAGCACTGCAAGATTGAACCCAAAGCTAAGCACTGCTCCCATTCCAAGAAAAACCAATCTAGTTGGCCAAACCAAATCGATTGTTCAAAGAGACTTGCAAAGATATCAAATCATGCATATAAGAATTCAGAGGAGATTCAAATATTATTCATAGATAAGCCGATCATAAATCCACAATTCATCGGATCTCGACAAAAACACCGCAAAAGAGTATTACATTGGATAGATCTCCATGAACATCGAGGAGAACATGGTATTGATAATCGAAGAGAGAGAAGAAGCCATCTAGCTACTAGCTATGGACCCGTAGGTCTGAGGTAAACTACTCATGCTTCATCGCAGAGGCAATGGTGTTGATGTAGAAGCCCTCTGTGATTGAATCCCCCTCCGACAGGACGCCAAAAAAGGCCCCTAGATGGGATCTCACGGGTACAGAAGGTTGTGGCAGTGGAAAAGTGTTTTTGTGGCTCTCCTCGCAGGTTTTGGAATATTTGAGAATATATATAGGTGGAAGAAATAGGTTGGTGGAGTCACAAGACGCCCAGAAGGGTGGGGGCACGCCCTACCCCCCTGGGCACACCCTCCATCCTTGTGGCTTCCTCGTGGCTTCCCTGACTTGCACTCCAAGTCCTCTGGATGTCTTCTCGTCCAAGAAAAATCATCGCGAAAGTTTCATTCCATTTGGACTCCGTTTGGTGTTCCTTTTCTGTGAAACTCTAAAACAAGGAAAAAATAGAAACTGGCACTAGGCTCTAGGTTAATAGGTTAGTCACAAAAATCAACTAAAATAGCATATTAATGCATATAAAACATCCAAAACAGGTAATATAATAGCATGGAACAATAAAAAATTATAGATACGTTGGAGACGTATCAAGCGTCCCCAAGCTTAATTCCTGCTCGTCCTCGAGGAGGTAAATGATAAAAACAGAATATTTGATGTGGAATGCTACCTAACATATTTATCCATGTAATTTCTTTATTGTGGCATGAATTTTCAGATCTGTGTGATTCAAAACAAAATTTTAATATTGACATAAAAACAATAATACTTCAAGCATACTAACAAGGCAATTATGTCTTCTCAAAATAACATGGCCAAAAACAGGTAATATAATAGCATGGAACAAAATCATATAGTCTGGCTATGCTCCATCTTCACCACACAAAATATTTAAATCATGCACAACCCCGATGACAAGCCAAGAAATTGTCATACTTTTGATGTTCTCAAACCTTTTCAACTTTCACGCAATACATGAGCGTGAGCCATGGACATAGCACTATAGGTGGAATAGACAATGGTTGTGGAGAAGATAAAAAGAAGGAGATTGTCAGTGTCAAAACTAGCGGATCTCGGGTAGGGGGTCCCGAACTGTGCGTCTAAGGCGGATGGTAACAGGAGGCAGGGGACATGATGTTTACCCAGGTTCGGGCCCTCTCGATGGAGGTAATACCCTACGTCCTGCTTGATTGATCTTGATGATATGAGTATTACAAGAGTTGATCTACCATGAGATCATAGAGGCTAAACCCTAGAAGCTAGCCTATGGTATGATTGTCTGTTGTCCTACGGACTAAACCCTCCAGTTTATATAGACACCGGAGGGGGCTAGGGTTACACAAAGTTGGTTACAAAGGAGGAGATCTACATATCCATATTGCCAAGCTTGCCTTCCACTCCAAGGAGAGTCCCATCTAGACACGGGACAAAGTCTTCAGTCTTGTATCTTCATAGTCCAACAGCCAGGCCAAAGGATATAGTCCGGCTGTCCGGAGACCCCCTAATCCCGGACTCGCTCAGTAGCCCCTGAACCAGGCTTCAATGATGATGAGCCCAGCGCGCAGTTTTGTCTTCGGCATTGCAAGGCGGGTTCCTCCTCTGAATACTTCATAGAATATTTTCACATACCACCGTAGAGAGAATAATATTTCCACAAATCTAATCTGCTGACATGTTTGATAACACAACATCATGCCATGGCAGTCATTATTCGAACCGTTTTTCTCAACCAGCACTGCACATATCGTGAGGCGGTTTTCTTGACACGTCTTGTCGAAGCAGAGATCGTGTCCCCCTTATTACGGGATTCTCATCAATACGGACGTGGGTAACCCAATCGTGCCCGTTGGTATGACTCCTCGATTTTAGGCAAGTCCCAAACGGCCACGAGGAGAACGCTTGATATTCATCCTCTTTATAAAGAGGCCAAGGCCTGTCCTTTTTTCCCTCTCATGCTCAATCGAATCCTTCCCCCGCCTCGAGTTCCAACACCCAAGGCTCAGGTCAGGCGCTTCGGACCTTCAACCATGTCCGAATCCAACCTTCAAGGTCGGTGGATGCCCTCCTCTGTCACAGATGAAGACATCAAGAAGCTAAGAGAGGCCAGGTATCTGACCGCCAAAATCTCGCACTGGCTACCTGCCCGAGGGCAGGTCATCCCCACTCCCGAACCCAACGAGAGTGTTTTGTTCATCTCTCACTTCCTACGAGGGCTAGGCCTCGCTCTGGATCCCTTTGTTAGGGGGCTCATGTTCTATTATGGGCTGGATTTCCATGGTCTGGCCCCGGATTCCCTCCTTCACATCTCGTCGTTCATCGTCGTGTGTGAGGCCTTCCTCCGCATTACCCCACACTTCGGCATGTGGCTCAGGACTTTCAATGTGAAGCTGAAGACGATCGAGGAGCGTCACGCAGAGTGCGGAGGTGCCGCAATAAGCAAAAGCGCTGATGTTCCATGGCCAGAGGGTTCCTTCCCAGAGGTATCCAATTTATGGCAACGGGAGTGGTTTTACATCACAGCTCCCCGGAGTACCAAGTGGGTAGCCCCCTAGCCTTTCGCTCGGGCCCTCCACCACAATTGACGTCATGGATCAACAAGGGGCTGAACTGGGGGCCAGTAAATGATGTGACAATATTGCAGAGTCGCATCCGAGATCTCCGTGAGAGAGATGTCGGCCTCGTCACGGTAATGTAAGTCATGCTAGTTCGTCGAGTCCCGCCTTACAAACGTCGACCCCTCCATATGTGGGAGTTCAACCCGGAAGGACCGTGAACTATTCAGCACTTCCTTGGCATGACGCTCGAAGAGATGTAGAAATTGTTCTTAGGACCCCAAATAAAGTGTCCAGACACCACCGAGGATGCGGGTCTGAGCTGTAATCGCCCAGATACCCAAGTAAGTAATCCCATGGCCGAACACGCTGTCTTTTTATTTATCATAACATCATTCTGGAAAGTCGCTCTTTGACCAGGACTGGATAACAAAGGCGAAGATGATCAGGTGTTCGGCCCCCCTTCCCGAAGGCTCGGCCAATCCAGTACTAGACAGAACACCCAAGTCGGTGCCTTATTAGGCGCCCTCAGAGGAAGATAAAGGGCGGAATAAAGAGGCTGAAAGCGGGCCTCACTCACTATTCGTCCAAACCAGGGGAATTAGCGCCTCCGCGAAGGAGGATAACAAGGGAGAGGAATATGAGATTCCCTCTCCCCGAGGAAGGAAGAGGACCACCTCTGAAGACCCGGAAACAAAGGTTGCCAAACAGGGGAAGAAATCTTCGCCAGAGGGTCCTGCCTCAGAGGGTACTCTTGCCGCACAGTGCCCGCAAGGGGATCAGCCTTCGACTGAGCTGTAAGTAAACAAAAAGTACTTAATAGTGAAAATATCCTACCTTACTTCTGAAGACAATAACCGAAGCTTATATCTTGTAGTTACGATAGTAGCCCTTCTCGACAGAGTTCGTCTTCAGGGGATATTCTTCCGGAGATGATGGAGAGCGAAACCCCTCCCCATGCCACCCCGCCTCATGAGGCGGGCGACCCTGAAGTGTCGTCGCAGAGGGTTTCTCCTGATCCGCCAAGGCCAGAGGGTAATCCATTGGCCACCCGAAGTCCTCAGTATTTGGCTCCTAAAGAGATCGACAGAAAGAGTCCGGAACCGTCCGGTGTGCGATCGGATGCACAGAAGGATCTTCTGGAGAAAGCGGCCATC
Organism: Triticum urartu; assembly: GCF_003073215.2. Lineage (NCBI taxonomy): Eukaryota > Viridiplantae > Streptophyta > Magnoliopsida > Poales > Poaceae > Triticum > Triticum urartu. The sequence continues at coordinate 316,994,104 of NC_053028.1, forward strand.
TCAGAAGCGCATCATACGCTAATGGGTACGGTGATTGAGGGGATTTCATTCACCGAACGCGGCTTGCATGAAGCTTTTATGAGTCTGCTGAAAGGCTTTGAGGTACATGAAGTAGTGTATGTTTTTGACCGTACCGCATACGTTAGGTGTGCCCCTGAGACTTTGGTTGCCGTCGAGAACGGCCGCAAACAGAGGATCATAGTCCCAAGTAATAATCAGGCCGCCTTTATATGCAGGTGGCTGAAGGTCTGGTGACTAGCCGGACTGATGAGTTTGCCGAGCTGAAGCGGCAATTTGATGCGGCAGATGTCGACATCGTGCTTGTCAACAAGCGGCTCGACGAGGCACAGGGTATGTGATTTCTCCGGTGATTAACACATAGTAAGAGGAGCATGATGCCAGTATCTTTAATAAGTTGTGACTGTAGATGGAGCTGCCGCCGCCGAGACCCTTCTGGCGGAACTTGCCCGAGCCAAGGAACAAGCCAGGAAGACTGATGCAGCCGCTCTAAAGGCGGTCGAAGAGCTAAGGGCCGAACAGGCTGCGCATTGCCAAAGCAAGGAAAAAATAGCCAAGATGGGCATCGAGTTGAAAGATGCCACCGACCGATACCAGCTTCTTGAAAAAGAAAGCCGAGCGAAGGCAACGGACCTGGAGAAGGCCATGGTAGCAGCCAAGGAAACCCGCTCCAAAATCAGAGCGGCGAAGGAGGAGCTGCGTCAAGCTGGAGATATCGCAGCTGGGAAGCCCTTTTTGTTGCGGACGAAGTTCGGAGATCCGAAGTATGCCCCTCTTGATCAACTATGGAGTTCGGCACACGCATACATGGATTTGGCAGCAAGTGCCGCTGATGCGACCGAATACTTCAAGGATCAGAAAGATTGTGAAGTGGAAAAGCTGTTCTGGTCACAGTTCCTTGTTCCAGTGCGTCCGCTGCTATTAAATGAGCGAATGGCCGAGTGGGCCAAGTTCCATAGGTTATCCGGGCTTGCCAAGAGGTCTGTTGTGGGTCATCTGTGGCCGGAAGGGCCAAGGCCAAATAGTTATTATAGTTTAGTGCAACAGTTCCTTGGTGCTGTGCCGCACATCGATGCTATGAAGAGGTCGGCGTGCATAGAGGGTGCGCGTATGGCACTTGCCCGTGTCAAGACATACTGGGCAGATATGGAGGCCACCGCAATTGCAGCCCCGAGTTCGGCAGTAGGCTGAGTACCTGCCGAGCACTACTTTGAAGAAGTCCTTGAAGGCGCTCGTTCAATAGAGGCTCAGTGCTCGAAGAATATTATGTTCTAGTGACATGTATTCCCATTGTAAAAACAATGTTTTATTGATTTATAAAGGTTGTGTTTATTTTTTTGCCTGAAAGTATTATGATGTCTCTTGTCGGCGATATACCCCGCGGTGTAAACCGGCCGGAAGTTAACCCGGCCGGACTTGGCGGTTTATCTGAAGACCCCGCTGACACTTGGCGAGTTACTGGCGACCCGCCCTGACCTGGCAGTTTACAAGCAACCCACCTGGTCATTATGACTCACTGGTAATCCGGCGCGCGGGATCGACGAATGACAAGGCCCAAAGCCCAGAAGGCCGGTTCGCGTTTAACGGTGGGCCGGTTTAAGAGGAAAGGCATGAGGAACATTATCTTACAAGGAGCTAAGACCTGGACTTGTATCCGGTTTGTATTAGAGATAGACCAGTCCTAATCCTAATAGGACTCTACATGTAACCCGCCCCTCCAACATATATAAGGAGGGGCAGGGCTCCCCAAAAGAGACAAGATTCACAAGTTCCACAAGTTGGACAAGTTAGGTTTAGACAATAGCTCTCAAGATAGAGCACTCTTGTAACCGTGATCATCATCATCAATATCAATGAAGCATGATGTAGGCTTTTACCTCCACCGTGAGGGGCCGAACCTGCGTAGAACATCGCGTCTCTCGTTCCGCTCAACCCCTCTCAAGCTACCACATAGCTGCGTTGGCCTCGTGACTAAGTCCTGACACTAAGGACATCTGCCGTGACAATTCCACGACAGTTGGCGCCCACCATGGGGCTTGCGCACAGTGGTGTTGAGTTCTTGAAGGGATTTTTTCCAGGGATCGAAGAGTTTTGTAATTTTTCAGATGAAGAAAGGATTTGCATCAACAACGAGCAGTCGGAAGAGCATATACTGAGATTTTAAATGAAAGAAATTTAGGGTTTTGCGGCCCGTTCGCCGCACCCGTCTTTGGCGATCCGTCGAAACCAACAGAAGATTAATTTTTGCTTTGGCATTACTGCAAGTCGTTGAGTTCGGCAGGAGTTAAAAGGAAGTTAGAGTTTGATGTTCTGTGCGTTGCCGATACGACGCGGCCCATCGAATCCAATTTGGAGATCAATTTTTGCTACGTATCGTCAAGGCTGACAGGAATTTTTCTATAGCTGCATGGCGGGTCAGAATAATCCATATCAGCGCGCACGTGAGGAGACAAGGGCCAAATCCCGAGGCGGTTTCATAAAGTGACCTGTTAAAGTCTGCTGCTGCTACTACTGTTATTCGAATACTTAAATATGGTCTACAGGAAAACTCTATTTTTTTGGGAAGGAGTAATCTGTACGGCAAGTTTTTCAAAGGAGTCTACTCTGTTGCCGAGTCGCCCGTAGCGAGTAAGCTGCCACTGAGGGTTTGGAGCTCTGCTCTGCGCCGCCGACGCAAGGTGATCCGTCGAATCCGGGTCGATGTGTGTTGAGATGTCATTAGGAACAGAGGCAAGGCAAATTGTCTGTTCAAATTCCGAGATGATCAGGTGTTGCGGCAAGTTACCCGGAGATTGGGTAAGTTATTACTGCTAGTACTCATCACCTGATGGAAACGAGAGGAACATAAACTATCTGATCAAAGCATCAGGGAGCCGGCTACTACTCAAAAACAGATATGGCCGTGGCTACGCTTCGAGTTGTTTACTGAACATTAGTCCAACTCAGAGTCAATAGCCGTAAGCCGGCTCTTCAAACCGCCAAGCCCCGGTGAACCGTCCTTCTTCTGCACAAGATCTCGCATCATGAGACACCTGAGGCCACTTGCGAGCTGCCTTCGTACACCTCGTCGGCCTCGCCTTGGTGCGCCTTTGGTGCTGCGTCAACGCCCCAAGCCTCCGCTACACCGGTGCTTTCCAACCCGCCGCCAGTCTCCTAAACCGTCGGGCGGTTTATCCGACTTCAGCGTCAAATTCTCTGCTAACCCACCGGGCTGGTTGCCATGGAGATAGCGGTGAAATCAGTGCCTTCGCAGGAGATAAGGACATACTGCCGGTAAGCGGGCCCGACCAGGATGAGTGTGGTCTGACAGGAGGATGAACCTTGTGGCCGCCTGCCGTGTGCGGAGCAATTGGTATAGTCCGTCTGAAGAAAGATCATAGAGACAAAGCGGAAAAGCAAGCATGCAGAAGTTGTACTAGCACTCGCAACGCACTCGATCCTTGGTGGACACACGCTAAATTGTTAACCCGGGAGTCCGGTTTGCATGGACACATCAGGTTATCTGGCGGACCCGGTTATCTAAGTTTGGTTTGCACCATCAATATCATCCGATAAAAAATGCCAGGTGATATCCATCCGAGTCTACTTTATCAATACATATTATTTCCATCAGAGAACAATTACTCTGGCCTGTAAATATTATTATGCAGGGCAACTGTTAAAGGGAAAAGGGGTGGTGTTGTACCGTAGATGCAAGTTCGGCTTCACGCCATGGACGACTCGCCCGCCCGCCCACGCGGCAGGTTCATGTGTCTGTGCCAGCTTACAACATGGAGGATGCCTTGCTCATCTGCACCGGCTTATAATGTCGCGGCTGACTCATCTGCCGGCTGCCGCGGCCGACTCGGACATGATTGATCTTAACTTCACCATGGTGATCATCAACTCCGCAGTGGATAATTACTGGCATGATATATCAGGTGAAACCCATCCAATGTATTTTATATTGCCTTCTTTAAAAGAGCAATTACTTCGGTTTGCAAAGTTGTTTAATGCAGGACCCTAAACCACCATATTGGTGCAAATTTAAAGACCGTTGGAAAATTTCCGGCTTAAAAAGAAGGATTCCGGTTTAAAATCCGGTTCAAGGGGAAGATGTCTCCCACAAAGCTTTGAAGCTCTCAATATCTGGTTTAAAAAATCCCGGTTCAAGAAGAATTTTTTTTCTTGCAAAAAGTTAAAGGGTGCCAAAGAGGACCTGCTGCCATGATGCACGGTTCAAACATGGGTATCCTGCCTTATTGAGTTATCATATTATTGATCACTTGAGGGCTTGGTCGTATCTGAACCATAGCAACACCTTTTGATAGGCGTAAAGCCACAACATCACTTGGGGACTTGTGGTCACGTCTGAACCATGGTCACGCCTCTTGATGGGCGAGAGCCACCAGATCACTTGGGGACTTGGTCACATCTGAACCAGTCATGCCTCTTGATCGGCCTAAGGCCACAGAATCACTTGGGGGCTTGGTCGAACCCGAACCATGACCATGCCACTTGATCGGCATAAATGCCACGGTTTCATTTGGGGACCTGGCTGACTAGAACCATAGTTACACCTAACGGGAGCTTGGTCGTGTTCGGCCATGGTAACACCATCTGATCAGCTCAAATAAACCTTTTTTTGCAACGGTTTTGTCATTGCATTTGATTTACACTTTTCTTTGAAGGGGGGTTTTTGCTTTTAATTGCGTTTTTTAAACCGACAAAGTTTTTTAACCAATCAATTGACGGAACACAGTTCACGTCAATCCGGAGACTATTTGCCCGGTTTGATCCTTGCTGTTAACATCCTCTTATGGAGTAACACGGTGTTTATCACAACCCGGCACGGTTTTATCATAAACCGGCACAATATGGAAGGAGTTATCAGTACTCGAGATTTGGGTTATCACCCTTACTAAAAAAGAAGTTGGTAAACCAACGATGTGATTCAATGTCACAGGTATGATATATTTCATATTTGATTATTCTAAATGCAGCCTTGGTTATAAACCCAGGTTATATGTTGGGCATTATGACCCGTCCGGTGGTAAACCGCCAGGACACTTTAAACTTGTTGTATGCAGAAACAGGTTGAATAAAGCATGATTATAAATCATCGATGTTTATTAAACCGGTAGTATGATCCGGTGTTTATTAAACCGGACTGGCTTTGGACTATAAGTCGCCAGTATATATTTGGATTGCACCATTGGAATCATGCGCTTATAAATCATTGGGTTATATTATTCAAATAGCCAAACTTGGCTGAAATTTCATTATGATATTGAATGAATAAGGTTTTCATACCGGATTATATTATCTTGAATAGCCAACATGGCTGGATTTTTATTATTAAGGTTTTCAAAGTCGCTATAGCGCAATGTCTATTATTTTATCAAAGGATATGATTTATTCTACAATGGAAGGAATAGTCCCGAGTCGCTGCAGGCTTACAACCCGGCACTTGGGGGCTACATCATTCAAATTGAGATTACATGCAAGTCTCATGTCGCTGCAAGCATGCATCATGACACTTGGGGGCTAATGCAAAGTCATTTTTACTAGTCTTATTGAAGATCCGATTCATCATATTATAATGAGCCGGCCCCTGGGGGCTACCAATTGCTCCTGTCAACAATTCAAGGTACACAAGTTTTCGTCCATAATATTGAAGGATCCATTGCTCAGTTGGTAAAGCACAAAGCTCTTAACCTTGTGGACGTGGGTTCAAGCCCTATGATGGAAGCTACATTATAAGATGTTATTTTCATTGAAGTATATATCAAGTCCCGGTTCAGTATTATCTTACTAAACCGACCCTTGGGGGATACACATCACTGCTCAAGTCTACATGATTATATTTATAAAGTCCCTGCTAATTATTGCATAATGACCCGGCCCTTCGGGGCTACACTGATTGAAGTTTTTATAAGCAATTGCATGTCCCAGGTTGCTGCAAGCATGGCAACCCGGCACTTGGGGGCTATATATATGGAGTATTCAGTTTATATGATTGAGATGAACAAACCGGATTTCTTCAAGGTTTAAACACTTATTGGAGCAAGTCTTAAGTTATCACTATGTTCTCCTCTTAAGACTTGGGGGGCTACAGGTATTATGCATATAAAGGAGGAACATCTTCATTTTATTAGTTTTGAGAAAATCAGGAAGATCAATTACATGACTCGGTGTCGACAACAATTATGACCCGGCGCCATCAATATTTATAAACCGGCCATTTTGGGAATATTAAACCGGCAAGTTTTACATCTTCAAACCGGCTGAATATCAGATAAGTATTTTCAGACCCATATTTCTCAAACCAACGGAGCTGAGTCAAAGGAGTTATTCTTCACAATATTTCCCGGTGACAAGCCAATGTCGGCAAACTGATTATGAAGCTGGTCTGTTGACCCGGATTTCCCAGAAGGAGGAAATAACAAGGACTTAAGGATGATCAGGTACCGGTTTACAAAAATTCTTAACCCGGAGCATAACCTGTCAAACTTGTTCTTGTGTTTATTTTGCAGCATAAGTTTACCATGAATAAATCCAAGCTAAACTTGTGGGCTAATGTCGGGGATATACCCCGCGGTGTAAACTGGCCAGAAGTTAACCCGGCCGGACTTGGCGGTTTATCTGAAGACCCCGCTGACACTTGGCGAGTTACTGGCGACTCGCCCTGACCTGGCGGTTTACAAGCAACCCACCTGGTCATTATGACTCACTGGTAATCCGGTGCGCGGGATCGATGGATAACAAGGCCCAAAGCCCAAAAGGCCGGTTCACGTTTAAGGTGGGCCGGTTTAAGAGGAAAGGCATGAGGAACATTATCTTACAAGGAGCTAAGACCTGGACTTGTATCCGGTTTGTATTAGAGATAGACCAGTCCTAATCCTAATCGGACTCTACATGTAACCCGCCCCTCAAACATATATAAGGAGGGGCAGGGCTCCCCAAAAGAGACAAGATTCACAAGTTCCACAAGTTGGACAAGTTAGGTTTAGACAATAGCTCTCAAGATAGAGCACTCTTGTAACCGTGATCATCATCATCAATATCAATGAAGCAGGATGTAGGCTTTTACCTCCACCGTGAGGGGCCGAACCTGGGTAAAACATTGCGTCTCTCGTCCCGCTCAACCCCTCTCAAGCTACCACATAGCTGCGTTGGCCTCGCGACTAAGTCCTGACACTAAGGAGATCTGCCGTGACAATTCCACGACACCTCTTGTGCGGCCGTTTATGCATATATGTATATAACCTGAAACTTTGCAGTCATCGGCTTCAGCCCCCATGCATATAATGTGGGGGTGTTCGCAAAAAACGCGTATTCACACTTGATCCAACGTCTTGGTCCATTAAGGAGGTGGTAGCGTAGCGAACGAGGCAATTGGACTATATTGCTTTAACACTTTCACTTAGCCATAGTAGTTTGACGGTGGGACTACTATATAGCCCCTGGTACCTCCGCGCTTGTCCAAATACGGTGCGCATACATACATGACCGGGAAACAGCCCTTCGTTAATGCGGAGGAATCCCGAAGATTACGCTAAGTTATCAAGTGGTTGACCAGTCTCCCGCTTTATCATGACAGTCAGTTTTTGGCTTTCTCTACTGAGGTGCTCATCCGGATGAACCAGGGCACAATCGCAGTAGTTCTCCCAGTGCCGCCTTAGCCGATAGAGTGGAACGTAAGGTATCAAAACACGGGAGCCGGGCAAACCCAACATTTGACCAAAGACATGATTCGGAGCTGATGCATATAAGGCCAAACTCGCGACGCCGAACACTCCCTAAGGTATTCAATCTTTATAACATATTCCTGGCTGAACAATGCCCTTAATAATAAACCCCGCGTGTCCAGGTACATGCAATATTCTGACGTGGCAAAATTCCAATAATGTGAGCATCCTTCTCGGTTGTATTGAGTATCCGGAGGATGTGATCAATAAGAGATAGTAAAAAAGGTTTACGCAAGGTCTTAATCTGAAAAGAAACCTTTGAGCGGGTCCCTGCTGCACGTCTGCGCCTGTATCTCCGTTGTGCCGTGTCCTGGACGGGTGTAGCACGATTGTCATCTGTAAAAGAGAAGAACTTAGGTGAAAGTTGTCGTGCCAAAGAAAAAAAATGGTTATTCTAGATAAACCATTAAAATTCAAGATAAGTCAAGTTGAGCCGAACTAGTCCTAATTACACGCATGAAGCCCCTGGTACTGTCTATGAGGGTTTAACCATCAAACCAATCTCAGGTATATCTGGTGCTGCGCCGGACTCGTCGAACCGTGTCCGCGGTCTTGACGACCTGTCATTTATTCTGGTTGGTGAGGCCGTCTAGTGCTCGGCTGTTAAAGCCGCCGCACATTTTTCCGCGCGTAGAGAACACTCAATATTTCCACTAACTATGATGGTGCCACGTGGACCCGGCATCTTAAGCTTAAGAGAAGCGTAATGTGGTACCGCATTAAAACGAGCGAAAGCCGCTCTTCCCAGTAGTGCTTGATAGCTGCTTTGGAATGGAGCGATGTTGAAGGTTAACTTTTCGCTTCGGAAGTTGTCGGGAGAACCGAATACAACCTCTAGTAATAGAAAGCCCGTACAGCGGGCCTCTGGGCCTGGTATTACTCCCTTGAATGTAGTATTACTATGGCTTATTTTTGTCGGGTCTATCCCCATTTTGCGAATTGTGTCCTGATATATCAGATTTAGACTACTTCCGCCGTCCATAAGGACTCGTGTGAGATGGTATCCGTTTATTATTGGGTCTAATACCAAGGCAGCCAATCCTTCATGTCGGATGCTTGTCGGGTGATCCCTGTGATCAAAAGTGATCGGGCAGGCCAACCAGGGGTTTAGCTTAGGGGTGACGGGCTCTACGGCGTGTATGTCTCGGAGTGCATGTTTGCTTCTCCTCTTTGTCACATGGATCATGTTTACTATTTTAACCTCTGGTGGGAACTTTTTCTGTTCTCCAGTGCTTTGCTGGGGAGGTTCGTCTTCGTCCTCGCTTGGTGTCTCCCTCCCCTTGTGTTTGGCGTTTAGCTTACCGTCCTGCTTGAAGACCCAGCATTCTCTGTGGGTGTGATTTGTAGGTTTATCAGGGGTGCCATGAATCTGACATAGCTTGTCTAGAATCTTGTTTAGGCTGGACGGTCCATCTCTGCTGCCTTTGAAAGGCTTGTTCCGCTGACCTGGTCGAGAGCCCCTGAATCCGGCGTTTACTGCCATATTATCTAAGCTATCTTCTTTATTTCGACGCTTGTTTTTACTGTGTCGTGGTTTTTCCATTGCCATCCCTGACTTCGGATGTGCTTGGGTCGCTGGTGCTACTACGGGCTAACCAGCTATCTTCGCCCACGCAAAAGCGGGTCATCAGGCTTGTCAGGGCTGCCATTGTTCTCGGTTTTTCTTGGCCGAGGTTTCTAGCGAGCCATTCATCTCGGACGCTGTGCTTGAAATCTGCTAAGGCCTCGGCGTCCGGGCAGTCGATGATTTGGTTCTTCTTAGTGGGAAACCTGTTCCAAAGCTTTCGGGCTGACTCTCCGGGCTGCTGAATTATATGACTTAAATCGTCTGCATCCGGGGGTCGGACATAGGTCCCTTGAAAATTAGCCCGAAAAGCATCCTCGAGCTCCTCCCAACTTCCAATTGAGTTTTCGGGGAGGCTTTTCAGCCAGTGCCGAGCTGGTCCTTTAAGCTTGCGGGGCAAGTACTTGATGGCGTGGAGATCATCTCCGCGAGCCATATGGATATGGAGGATAAAGTCCTCAATCCAGACCCCAGGGTCTGTGGTCCCATCGTACGCCTCTATGTTCGCTAGTTTGATTCCTTCTGGAAATTCGTGGTCCAGCACCTCATCGGTGAAACATAGGGGGTGTGCGGCACCCCTGTATTTGAATGTATCATGGCGTTCGGATGGTTGTAGTATTTGATTTTGTGCCGGAGCGCGCTTCCTAGATCCATAGATGGATGTGGTCATACTGGAGTTTTGGCGCAAGTCCTCACTTAGATCATGTGTTGACTTATGTGTGGCCTTGTTAGCCGCTCTATCGCGGTCACAAGGTGGTTGATCCGGCCGATTGGCCGTTGTATTTTTCGGCTGTGTGGGCTCTAAGGCCTCAACGTCGAATTTAGGTAATAGCTTGCGCTTTGGATAGCTCTTTGCGCGGTAACTTCCACCGTACTTTTCTTCGTTGTCGAGCACTTTGTTCCACATGCTGTTGAGCGTATTTTGTGCGGCCTTAAGCCTTTGCTTCTGCTTCTTCAGACTCCTCGCTGTGGCAATAAGCCTTCTGCGGAGGTTCTCTTGTTCCAAGTGCGTTTCCGGGATGATGTGTGCATCTTTGTCTGGACTGCTTGCCTCCCTAGAGGGGGTTTGATGAGGTTTATCCTCGGCATCGCCGTGTTCAGACATCGGATCCATACTATGTTCGCCGTTTGTAGTTTCATCGTGCTCCGCCGCTGGGTCGATGTGGTCGTCGTTTCCTCTGGAGTCGACTGGAGTGTTATTTTCTCTTGCGCTGTTATCGCTGTTTTTGCTATGGCGTGACTTAGAGCGGCGTCGCTGACGTCGGCGTTTGGGTTGCTTCTTGGAGGGGCCATCTTCCGTTGTCTCGTCACCATTGCCTTCTTTGGGTGTATCCACCATGTATATGTCATGTGATGAAGTGGCTGTCCAGTGCCCTGTGGGCACTGGTTCCTATTCGTCTCCTGCATCGTCGTCTATACCGTCGATGTCTTCGGAGTCGAAGTCGAGCATGTCGGTTAAATCGTCGACAGTGGCTACTAAGTGGGTGGTGGGTGGGGAGCGAATTTCTTCGTCGTCCGCATCCCACCCTAGCTGGACATAGTTCGGCCAAGGTTCTCCTGACAAAGAGACGGACCTTAATGAATTTAGCACGTCGCCGAAAGGAGAGTGCTGAAAGATATCCGTGGAGGTAAAGTCCGTGATCGGTGCCCAATCGGATTCGACAGGCACGGACGCAGGCAGCTCGGAGTCCGTGGCTGGAGACGAATCTAGTGGTTCGGCAACACGGCTCTCGTAAGGGGTGAAGTCAGTATCCGGCTCTATCACCACTGAGAGTGCGGCCTCCATGGAGGGGTCTATTCCCCCGTCCTCAGATGGTGCAATTTGCTCCAGATTAAGGGCCGGAGTAGTGGCAGATGCAATCTCCCGAACACTTTCCGACGGCAGAGTTATGTCATGCTCGTCATGATTGTGCGGCGCACCTGACACGGGCTCGAATCCGTCGAAGATCAAGTCTCCGGGGATGTCGGCAGTGTAGTTTAAGTTTCCGAAGTAGCTCTCGATCTGCTCCAGATGGCCAAGCGAGTTGGCCCGCGGTGCGAAGCCGCCGAATATGATGATCTGTCCGCGGAGGAAAACCTCACCCTAGACCGCATTGTTACCGATGATCGAAGGAGCCATCAAGCCTTACGGTGACGGCACAGTGGAACTCTCAATGAAAGCACCAGTGTCGGTGTCAAAACCGGCAGATCTCGGGTAGGGTGTCCCGAACTGTGCGTCTAAGGCGGATGGTAACAGGAGGCAGGGGACACGATGTTTACCCAGGTTCGGGCCCTCTCGATGGAGGTAATACCCTACGTCCTGCTTGATTGATCTTGATGATATGAGTATTACAAGAGTTTATCTACCATGAGATCATAGAGGCTAAACCCTAGAAGCTAGCCTATGGTATGATTGTTTGTTGTCCTATAGACTAAACCCTCCAGTTTTTATAGACACCGGAGGGGGCTAGGGTTACACAAAGTCGGTTATAAAGGAGGAGATCTACATATCCGCATTGCCAAGCTTGCCTTCCACGCCAAGGAGTGTCCCATCCGGACACGGGACGAAGTCTTCAGTCTTGTATCTTCATAGTCCAACAGCCCGGCCAAAGGATATAGTCCGGCTGTCCGGAGACCCCCTAATCCCGGACTCCCTCAGAGATAGTCTCGCGTCAACTAGGCGTATCAATGGGCTATGGAGATGCCCATTAATATATATCAATGTGAGTGAGTAGGGATTTCCATGCAACGGATGCACTAGAGCTATATGTTTATGAAAGCTCAAAAAGAAACTAAGTGGGTGTGCATCCAACTTGCTTGCTCACGAAGACCTAGGGCAATTTGAGGAAGCCCATCATTAGAATATACAAGCCAAGTTCTATAATGAAAAATTCCCACTAGTATATGAAAGTGAAAGTATATGAGACTCTCTATCATGAAGATCATGGTGCTACTTTGAAGCGCAAGTGTGGTAAAAGGATAGTAGCATTGCCCCTTCTCTCTTTTCTCTCATTTTTTTATTTGGGCCTTCTCTCATTTTTTGGCCTCTTTTTTTATTTCGTCCAGAGTCTCATCCTGACTTGTGGGGAAATCATAGTCTCCATCATCCTTTCCTCACAAGGGACAATGCTCTAATATTGAAGATCATCACACTTTTATTTACTTACAACTCAAGGATTACAACTCGATACTTAGAACAAAATATGACTCTATGTGAATGCCTCCGGCGGTGTACCGGGATGTGCAATGAATCAAGAGTGACATGTATGAAAGAATTATGGATGGTGGCTTTGCCACAAATACGATGTCAACTACATGATCATGCATAGAAATATGACAATGATGGAGCGTGTCATAATAAACGGAACAGTGGAAAATTGCATGGCAATATATCTTGGAATGGCTATGGAAATGTCATAATAGGTAGGTATGGTGGATGTTTTGAGCAAGGTATATCATGGGTGTATGGTACCGACGAAAGTTGCGCAGCAGAAGAGAGGCTAGCAATGGTGGAAGGGTGAGAGTGCGTATAATCCATGAACTCAACATTAGTCATAAAGAACTCATATACTTATTGCAAAAATCTATTAGTTATCGAAACGAAGTACTACACGCATGCTCCTAGGGGGATAGATTGGTAGGAAAAGACCATCTCTCGTCCCCGACCGCCACTCATAAGGAAGACAATCAATAAATAAATCATGCTCCGACTTCATTACATAACAGTTCACCATGCGTGCATGCTATGGGAATCAAAAACTTTAACACTAGTATTCCTCAAATTCACAACTACTGACTAGTATGACTCTAATATCACCATCTTTATATCTGAAAAGAATCATAAGGAATCAAACTTCTCATAGTATTCAATGCACTTTATATGGAACTTTTTATTACATCCCTCTTGGATGCATATCATATTAGGACTAAATTTATAACCAAAACAAATTACCATGCTGTTTAGAGACTTTCAAAATAATATAATTCAAGCATGAGAGTTCATCAATTTCTATAAAATAAAACCACCACCGTGCTGTAAAAGATATAAGTGAAGCACTACAGCAATATTGCCTAGCTCAAAAGATATAAGTGAAGCACATAGAGTATTCTAATAAATCATGATTCAAGCATGTTTCTCTCAAAAGGTGTGGACAGCAAGGATGATTGTGGAAAACTAAAAATCAAAGACTCAAATTATACAAGACGCTCCAAGCAAAACACATATCATGTGGTGAATAAAAATATAGCCTCAAGTAAAGTCACCGATAGACGAAGACGAAAGAGGGGATGCCTTCCGGGGTATCCCCAAGCTTAGGCTCTTGGTATCCTTGAATATAACCTTGGGGTGCCTTGGGAATCCCCAAGCTTTGGCTCTTGCCACTCCTTATTCCATACTCCATCAAATCCTTACCCAAAACTTGAAAACTTCACAACACAAAACTCAACAGAAAATCTCATAAGCTCCGTTAGTATAAGAAAATAAATCACCACTTTTGTTACTGTTGTGAACTCATTATTTATTTATATTGGTGTAGTATCTACTGTATTCCAACTTTTCCATGGTTCATACCCGCCGATACTAGCCATAGATTCATCAAAATAAGCAAACAACACATAGAAAACTGAATCTGTCAAAAACAGAACAGTCTGTAGCAATCTGGATATTTCAAATGCTTCAGTAACTCCAAAAATTCTGAAAAATTAGGACAACCTAAGCAATTTTTTATTAATCTTCTGAAAAAAGAATAAATATTTTATCACGCTGATTTTAAAAATGATAATTGTTTTCCTGAACGCAAAAGTTTCTATTTTTCAGCAAGATCAAATCAACTATCATTGTAAGCTATCCCGAAGGTCTTATTTGGCACAAACACTAATTAAAACACAAAACCACATCTACCCAAATGCTATATGAATTATTTAATGCAAAATAGAACCTAAAAAGAAAAAACTAAAAATAAAATTGGGTTGCCTCCCAACAAGCGCTATTGTTTAGCGCCCTTAGCTAGGCATAAAACACGAATAGGTCTAGATATTATCATCTTTGGCATGCAATCCATAAGTGGCTCTCATAATAGATTCAGAAGGTAATTTAATTTCCTTTCTTGTAAAGTGTTCCATGCCTTTCCTTAACGTAAATTGAAATCTAATGTTTCCTGCTTTCATATCAATAATTGCACCAATAGTTCTAAGGAAAGGTCTACCAAGAATAATAGGACATGTAGGATTGCAATCTATGTCAAGAACAATGAAATCTATGGGCACATAATTCCTATTTGCAACAATAATAACATCATTAACTCTTCCCATAGGTTTCTTAATACTGGAATCTGCAAGATGAAAATTTAAAGAACAATCATCAAATTCACTTAAGCCTAACACATCACAAAGAGTTTTTCGAATCGTGGAAACACTAGCACCCCAATCACATGAATCATGGCATTAATAATCTTTAATTTCAATCTTAATAGTAGGTACCCACTCATCATAAAGTATTCTAGGGATAAAAACTTCCAATTCAAGCTTTTTTTCAAAAGATTTCATCATAGCATCAACGATATGTTTAGTAAAGGCTTTGTTTTGATTATAAGCATGAGGAGAATTC
>NC_053028.1:317009999-317131377 GCF_003073215.2 Triticum urartu
CCCTAAAAAATTAAGAATGTGATAAAATGTTGAAACCTTTTGCATATTAAGATCTCATAAATTTACTACAGTGGGAATTTTATTTAATAATTTTTGGAGCTAGGGAAGTATGGATGTTGCAGCATTCTTTACAGACTATCCTGTTTAGGCAGATTGCTGTTATGTTTGCATTGTTTGCATATGTTTGCTTCTTTAATGATTCTATTTGAGGATAGGACTATTAAATATGCAGAGGCATTTTGTATGAAATGTTGAATAATAATTTTAGTGATTTGCTACAGTAGAGTATGATAAGGTTTTGGCAATGGTTTATACTAACTTATCTCACGAGTCCTTGTTGAGTTTTGTGTGGATGAAGCTTTTGAGATTTAGGGAGACCGTGATATGAGAGGAATTAAGGAGACACAAAATCTCAAGCTTGGGGATGCCCAAGGCATCCCAAGATAATATTTCAAGAAGTATCAAGCATCTAAGCTTGGGGATGCCCCGGTTGGCATCCCACCTTTCTTCTTCAACAACTATCAGTTAGTATCGGTTGATCCTAAGTTTTTGCTTCTTCACATGATGTTTGCTATTCTTAGAATGTCATTTTCTTTTGCTTTGCTTGCTGTTTGAATAGAATACCAAGATCTGAAATTATTAAATGTTAGAGATTCTTCACATAGTTGCATAATTATTCAACAACTCATTGATCTTCACTTATATCTTTCGGAGTAGTTTGTTGTTTGCTCTAGTACTTCACTTATATCTTTTAGAGCACGGTGGTGGATTTGTTTTATAAATACTATTGATCTCTCATGCTTCACTTAGATTATTTTGAGAGTCTTAACGCATGGTAATTTGCTTAAAATCCTGATATGCTTGGTATGCAAGATTAATAATAAAACTCTCTTATGAGTGTGTTGAATACTATGAGAAGTTTGATACTTGATAATTGTTTTGAGATATGGAGATGGTGATATTAGAGTCATGCTAGTTGAGTGGTTATGAATTTGTGAAATAATTGTGTTGAAGTTTGTGATTCCCGTAGCATGCACGTATGGTGAACCGTTATGTGATGAAGTCGGAGCATGATTTATTTATTGATTGTCCTCCTTATGAGTGGCGGTCGGGGACGAGCGATGGTCTTTTCCTACCAATCTATCCCCCTAGGAGCATGCGCGTAATACTTTATTCCGATAACTAATAGATTTTTGCAATAAGTATGTGAGTTCTTTATGACTAATGTTGAGTCCATGGATTATACGCACTCTCACCCTTCCACCATTGCTAGCCTCTCTAGTACCGTGCAACTTTCGCTGGTACCATAAACTCACCATATATCTTCCTCAAAACAACCACCATACCTACCTATTATGGCATTTCCATAGCCATTCCGAGATATATTGCCATGCAACTTTCCACAGTTCCGTTTATTATGACATGCTTCATCATTGTCATATTGCTTTGCATGATCATGTAGTTGACATCATATTTGTGGCAAGGCCACCGTTCATAATTCTTTCATACATGTCACGCATGCATCATTGCACATCCCAGTACACCGCCGGAGGCATTCATATAGAGTCATATTTTGTTTTAAGTATCGAGTTGTAATTTTTGAGTTGTAAGTAAATAAAAGTGTGATGATCATCATTATTAGATCATTGTCCTAGTGAGGAAAGGATGATGGAGACTAGATTCCCCCACAAGTCGGGATGAGACTCCGGACAAAAATAAAAAATAAAAGAGGCCAAAGAAGCCCAAAAAAAGAAAAGAGAAAATAGGCCATAAAAAAGAGAAGGCCCAAAATAAAAAAATAAAAAAATGAGAGAAAAAGAGAGAAGGGGCAATGCTACTATCCTTTTACCACACTTGTGCTTCAAAGTACCACCATGATCTTCATGATAGAGAGTCTCCTATGTTGTCACTTTCATATACTAGTGGGAATCTTTCATTATAGAACTTGGCTTGTATATTCCAATGATGGGCGTCCTCAAAATGCCCTAGGTCTTCGTGAGCAAGTGAGTTGGATGCACACCCACTAGTTTCTTTTGTTGAGCTTTCATACATTTATAGCTCTAGTGCATCCGTTGCATGGCAATCCCTACTCACTCACATTGATATCTATTGATGGGCATCTCCATAGCCCGTTGATATGCCTAGTTGATGTGAGACTATCTTCTCCTTTTTTTTTCTCCACAACCACCATTCTATTCCACCTATAGTGTTATGTCCATGGCTCACGCTCATGTATTGCGTGAAGATTGAAAAATTTTGAGAACATCAAAAGTATGAAACAATTGCTTGGCTTGTCATCGGGGTTGTGCATGATTTAAATACTTTGTGTGGTGAAGATAGAGCATAGCCAGACTATATGATTTTGTAGGGATAGCTTTCTTTGGCCATGATATTTTGAGAAGACATAATTGCTTTATTAGTATGCTTGAAGTATTATTATTTTTATGTCAATATGAACTTTTGTCTTGAATCTTATGGATCTGAATATTCATACCACAATTAAGAAGAGTCACATTGAAATTATGCCAAGTAGCACTCCGCATCAAAATTTTTGTTTTTATTATTTACCTATTCGAGGACGAGTAGGAATTAAGCTTGGGGATGCTGATACATCTCCAACGTATCTATAATTTTTGATTGCTCCATGCTATATTATCTAATGTTTTGAATGTTTATGGGCTTTATTATACACTTTTATATCATTTTTGGGACTAACCTATTAACCCAGAGCCCAGTGCTAGTTTCTTTTTTTACCCTGTTTTAGGGTTTTGAAGAAAAGGAAAATCAAACGGAGTCCAATTGACCTGAAACTTCACGGAACTCATTTTGGAAGGAAAGAAGCCCAGAAGACTTGGAGTGCACGTCGGGGGATCTGCGAGGAGGTCACGAGGCAGGGGGCACGCCCACCCCCCTGGGCGCGCCCTCCACCCTCGTGAGCCCCTCGTGCCCCCCTGACATACTTCTTCTGCCTATATATCTCCATATACCCTAAAAACATCCAGGAGCACAATAGATCGGGAGTTCCATCTCCAGAAGCCTCCGTAGCCACCGAAAACCAATCTAGACCTGTTCCGACACCCTGCCGGAGGGGGCAATCCCTCTCCGGTGGCCATCTTCATCATCCCGGTGCTCTCCATGACGAGGAGGGAGTAGTTCTCCATCGGGGCTGAGGGTATGTACCAGTAGCTATGTGTTTGATCTCTCTCTCTCTCGTGTTCTTGAGATGATACGATCTTGATGTATCGTGGGCTTTGCTATTATAGTTGGATCCTATGTTTCTCCTCCCCACTTCTCTCTTGTAATGGATTGAGTTTCCCCTTTGAAGTAATCTTATCGGATTGAGTCTTTAAAGATTTGAGAACACTTGATGTATGTCTTGCCGTGCGTATCTGTGGTGACAATGGGATACCACGTGATTCACTTGATGTATGTTTTGGTGATAAACTTGCAGGTTCCGCCCATGAACCTATGCATAGGGGTTGGCACACGTTTTCGTCGTAATTCTCCGGTAGAAACTTTGGGGAACTCTTTGAGGTCCTATGTGTTGATTGAATAGATGAATCTGAGATTGTGTGATGCATATCGTATAATCATACCCACGGATACTTGAGGTGACATTGGAGTATCTAGGTGACATTAGGGTTTTGGTTGATTTGTGTCTTAAGGTGTTATTCTAGTACGAACTCTAGGGCTGTTTGTGATACTTATAGGAATAGCCCAACGGATTGATTGGAAAGAATAACTTTGAGCTGGTTTTGTACCCTACCATAATCTCTTCGTTCTTTCTCCGATGTTAGTGACTTTGGAGTGACTCTTTGTTGCATGTTGAGGGATAGTTATGTGATCCAATTATGTTAGTATTGTTGAGGGAACTTACACTAGCGAAAGAATGAACCCTAGGCCTTATTTCCACACATTGCAATATCGTTTACGCTCACTTTTATCATTAGTTACCTTGCTGTTTTTATATTTGCAGATTACAAAAACCTATATGTACTATCCATATACCACTTGTATCACCATCTCTTCGCCGAACTAGTGCACCTATACAATTTACCATTGTATTGGGTGTGTTGGGGACACAAGAGACTCTTTGTTATTTGGTTGCAGGGTTGCTTGAGAGAGACCATCTTCATCCTACGCCTCCTATGGATTGATAAACCTTAGGTCATCCACTTGAGAGAAATTTGCTACTGTCCTACAAACCTCTACACGTGGAGGCCCAACAACGTCTACAAGAAGAAGGTTGTGTAGTAGACATCACTCGGCCTCGCACTAACACACATAGTGCGCTTGGTTGACAAACGCAGTGCGGCTAATCTGTTTTCCAAACCCTAGCATGCACGCAACCCCAGAGCCACACCCCTAAGATAGACAGGGGGCGACGGGGCGTGACGACCCCTCGGAGCCTGATTAAAAAAGAGGAAAGTTGTGCTGAAAAAAGAAGTTAGCCATGATGAAGTTCAGTTATGCACCGGGTGAAAAAACAAACACCTACAAAAAAAACTTAGCGGGAGCAAAAAAAGAAACCACCCGTAAAAAAATATTGTATTATTTATATAAAATAAAACACACACAGTTTCATCCATATACGCTGTTGCAAAAAGCAGACGATACACAAGGACAGAAAAAGTAGTATTTTCATACATTATCTACCTTAGATAGCACACAGTACACACCATAAACCCTAGCTCTTGTACATACACATGCCTTTAACTGGAAAATATGCCAAATGACTATTACTACGACTGTGACAGGTAAGTAAGCCCGAGGCTTGCAATTAGACCTCGTAGCTCAGGTGGCATATATTCATAATACAACATGTCCAAAGGATTGAACGGCTGCTGGGAAATGTACGCCGCCTTCCAATCTTCAATAGCAGGCTATTTTTTTAAATGTAGATGAGTGATTAAAAAAAGGTTGTCGTAAGAAAAAAAAGTGAAAAAATCAAAAAAAAAAATAGTAACAAAAAAGAAGATAAGGTATTACATCGGATTTGACAATTTTGTCAACTAGACGAAGGCCGTCATACACCTGCGTCAACCTCAGAACATAGATTCCACACTCGTTTGGTCGTTGCGCTAACACGGCCGGGTAAGAGGGCTTCTCTTCCAATTTAACCCAGCCAGGGTGATTCTTAGATTTATACAACTTTTCACCATAAATCGCCTTCAGCAACTGAGTCATCCTCCTCTTTTCGCAAAAAGGCAGCACAAAATTAATAAACACACGTCACACATCAATAACTATCAGATAAAGCAAAAAATACAAGTTCTTCTCAATGTCTAGAAAGTCCCTCATTTAAATGCACGTGAGGTCATTTCGTTTTATCACTCTTTTACACAGATTGGGTGTTTGGGAGAAAATGTAGTTCTGTGTCGCATATGTTGCAGTGCACTATATTAACAAGTGTGGTGCTATGTGTACTAACAATGCGTGTGCAGTTTAAAAAATATATGCAGTAGGAGAAACACAAAAAAGCTTTGCACTTGGCTAAAAAATGAAATACCACTTCAGTGCAATCTGAGTGGTAGTGTTGTGCGCCACTTTGTCATTAAATCGGGATGGCCAGTGTACTTCCTGGTGACATGGATATCAATGGTCTAGCGATGCTGGTTCACCATGTGTAAGGCATAATGACTATCCTTGGAGCACGGCATCATAATCTGTCGCATCAAAAAACAAATGAAAATGAAAGTTATTCGACACGTAGCATTAGGACCACTGTTTCAAATAACTATAAATAATAAATGCAACAAATAAGAAAATAAATGACGGAAAACAATGGCCTTACTAGTTTTGCGTCCAACAAGTTTTCGTCGCCAACAAAAACCTTGAACTGCTTAACTGCATCTTCTAAAACAAATGGGTTATGCACAACTGTCAACACAGGGTATCCTTCATGATGCGGAGCATCCTACGGGCATCACCATATCAAAAGTCCATTTGGCAAGTGACACGTGCGACATCTACTTCTCATACCTAAAGGTGAATCTTCACCTTTACACGTGTTCACTTGACCCCTTCGAGGATGGTATACTACTTGACACCCCTCTCGTGTGCATGCATAGGTATTGTCGGAACTTCACGGATGAAGAGGAGGAGTGCAAGCGCCAAGGAACACCTACACCATCCACGAGGGAAGCATGGAAGAGAAGACGGAAGAAGAAGGAGCTGCAAAGTCTACAACGACCGGACGACTGCTAGCTCTTGAGCACTGCGTTGGTTTTTCCCCGAAGAGGAAGGGATGATGAAGCAGAGTAGCGTAAGTATTTCCCTTGGTTTTGAGAACCAAGGTATCAATCTAGTAGGAGGCTACGCGCGAGTCCCTCGTACCTGCACAAAACAAATAAATCCTCGCAACCAACACGATAAGGGGTTGTCAATCCCTACACGGCCACTTACGAGAGTGAGATCTGATAGATATGATAAGATAATATTTTTTGATATTTTTATGATCAAGATGCAAAGTAAAATAAAAGAAAAGAAAAGAACTAAGTATTGGAAGATTAATATGATGAAGATAGACCTGGGGGCCATAGGTTTCACTAGTGGCTTCTCTCAAGAGCATAAGTATTCTACGGTGGGTGAACGAATTATTGTTGAGCAATTGACAGAATTGAGCCTAGTTATGAGAATATCTAGGCATGATCATGTATATAGGCATCACGTCCGAGACAAGTAGACCGACTCCTGCCTGCATCTACTACTATTACTCCACTCATCGACCGCTATCCAGCATGCATCTAGAGTATTAAGTTAATGAAAACAGAGTAATGCCTTAAGCAATATGACATGATGTAGAGGGATAAACTCATGCAATATGATGAAAACCCCATCTTTTTATCCTCGATGGCAACAATACAATACGTGCCTTGCTGCCCCTGGTGTCACTGGGAAAGGACACCACAAGATTGAACCCAAAGCTAAGCACTTCTCTCATTGCAAGAAAGATAGTAGGCCAAACCAAACTGATAATTCGAAGAGACTTGCAAAGATAACCAATCATACATAAAAGAATTCAGAGAAGATTCAAATATTGTTCAGAGATAGACTTAAAGAAGATTACATCGAATAGATCTCCACAAGAGAGGGGGAGAACATTGTATTGAGATCCAAAAAGAGAGAAGAAGTCATCTAGCTAATAACTATGGACCCGTAGGTCTGAGGTGAACTACTCACACTTCATCGGAGGGGCTATGGTGATGATGTAGAAGCCCTCCGTGATGGATACCCCCTCCGGCGGAGGTCCGGAACATGCCCCAAGATGGGATCTCATGGATACAGAAAGTTGCGGCGGTGGAAATAGGGATTTGGCTCCGTATCTAATCGTTCGTGGGTACGTAGGTATATATAGGAGGAAGGAGTACGTCGGTGGAGCAACAGGGGGCCCACGAGGGTGGAGGGCACGCCTGGGGGGTAGGTGCGCCCCCTACCTCGTGGCCTCCTCCTTTGTGTCTTGACGTAGGGTCCAAGTCTCCTGGATCATGTTCGGTGAGAAAATCACGTTCCCGAAGGTTTCATTCCGTTCGGACTCCATTTGATATTCCTTTTCTTCAAAACCCTAAGATAGGCAAAAAAACAGCAATTCTGGGCTGGGCCTCCAGTTAATAGGTTAGTCCCAAAAATAATATAAAAGTGGATAATAAAGCCCAATAATGTCCAAAACAGTAGATAATATAGCATGGAGCAATCAAAAATAATAGATACGTTGGAGACGTATCAACGACCAGAAGCCGCCGGACGTCCAACCCTCTACAGCCGCCGGACGACCGACGAAGACCGGATGTCCGACAAGTTCCAGGCACTGGACGTCCGATGCTCACCGGAAATCCGGTGCCACCCATCCCGAAGCAAAACGATGGACGTCCGACGCCCTCCGAACGACCGGACCCCCGCGAGCGACCGGGCGTCCGACCCTGCCTGTGCGCAGCCCGGCCTTTGGTCTTCTATCTCTCTCCCACTTACACCTTCGTGGCTTAGACTATAAATAGACCTTCCCCTCATCCTTTCTAGGGTTAGCAAAGGATTAGCTCATATTTTGTGTGAGAGATTTGCTCATCCACTTGGATACCTTCTCCTCGGAGATTCGAGCCTCCACCGGAGAAGATCCCCAAGCGGATTCAAGACCCCTTTTAGGGAAGAACTCAAGACCTCCTCACGGAGAAGACAGGATACCCTTGTATCGTCCTTAGTTGTATGTGGATCGTGTATCTTTCCTTATGTACTCGAGAATCTAGCACATGTGTGACTTATTCGTGTTGGTTTAGTGTTTCCCCTTGTGTTTTCCCTCGTTTCCCTCCTTGTGTTCTTCGTGTTCTTCGCGGGATCCGCTCCTTCCGTGAAATATCGGGCGATTAGGGTTCCACCCTACATTATCTTGGTGTCAGAGCCACATTGATCATGATTTCGGAGCCTCCCCGTTGTGTTTTCTAGCCTAATTTTGTTGCGTTCTTCCCCAATTTCAAAAATCCCCACCAAAAACAGCCCCAATTTTTTTGTGATTTGTTGGTTTGACGAAGCTTTGTTGGATTTGATCCATATATTTGCTTGGTTTAAAGTGGATCTAGCATCTCCCCAATTTTCCCCAATTCCATCCACGAAATCTCATCAATTTTGACCCCAAAATCATTATTTTCTGCCCAAAATCGCACCTCGGATGTCACATCTTGCGTTGACCCCGACCCACCAGACGACCGGCCCTTTACAGACGTCCGGAGCCCCTGGACCGACCGGACGTCCGACCTTTTCCGGACGACCGGAACCCCTAACCCGAGCCGAATTTACGGACTTCCGAGCCCGCCCAGACGTCCGGCCCCCGGACACCCAACCTTGTCCGGACGTCTGTAACCTATAGATATCACTTTCGGCTGATTTTTGTTTCGGCCATAACTAATTCATCCGGAGTCCAATTTTGACGTTCTTTAGCTCGTTTTGAAGCTCTTGACACCCCCTTCCCAAAAAAATACCACCAACATCTTTTGACACAATCAAAGTTTTGAAACTTTGGCATCTTTGCCTAGGGTTTCCACCACATCATTCGCTACACCACCACCGACTTCTGCAACCTAACCAATATTGATCCCCATCGCATTAGTGGTTGTTTGAGGAGTAATTTGAGTCTCCTAAGGTGTCTAGGCTACTTAGGGGCGGTTGCTTCTTCATCAACCACCACCACCACCATAACTTCCGCATAGGCTTGACCACTATACACTCCCGCCACCCCAACTTAACCCAATTTTGTTTGAGTTGTGAGTTGTGTCTCCTAAGGTGTTTCGGCTACTTAGGGACCGAGCTTCCAACTCCGACACCGTGTATAGTCCACCACCTTACCCTCCATTTCCACATTGCGTACTCCGCAACCCATCATTGCCATTTCGCAATTCCATTGAGCTCCCACAAAACCACCACCGCATTCCCGCTACCACCATTTTGACATTTGACATTTGAGATTTTTGAATTCGCGATTTTTCTGTTTCCTAAGGTGTTTCGGCAACTTAGGGATGAGTCTCCATCATCTTAGTATCTCCATCAAGATCACCACCACTCATCATCGCCACGGACGGTAACCTCCATATCATCTCGGTATTGTGGTATCCCTCCATTGTATATTCCCTTGCCATTGCATTGATAACCCCTAGCCCATTTTGCGTCACTTGCCTATCGAGACTAGCCATTTGAGTATTGCCGGCAATGTTACTTGTGCACATTAGTGATCTACACCATACATTGCATACATACCATACCATAACGGTATCATCTTGGTACCATATCGGTATCATCTTGGTATCATATCATCCCGCATATATACAATTGCTATCTTGGTTTGTGCATTGTGCAAAAGTGGCCATACAAAATAAGCTTTTCAGAAAAAGAGAAAGAGAAAGAAGCGTGTAAGAAATAGCCATAGCATCATACCACATGCTTATACGATTGTCATATCCGATCATCTTGGATCATAACATCGGGAACCATACACATATAGCATACTTGGGATAGAAAGTTTATCCATTTTGTATCTTATAGGTTGTGCACAAGTGTCGTATCCGCCTATAGAGCAATCGTGCTAGTGTCTCCCTTGTTTTGTGCAACACGAGCGTTTTCCGTGGATTCCACATTTTGTGCTCATTCCCTGGTTGCACGACCCATTTATCTATCCATGTGTGTGTTTCCGTGTGCCACCAATATTGCTATTGGTCTACTTGTTACACTTGCGAATTCGTGAATCTCTTTCAACATTATTGACTCTTGCTAACATTTTGCATTAAATTTTTGTGCCACTATCCTCACCGAGCTCCACCATAAGCCTTACTTGTGTAGGTGTGAGAAACCAACAAGAATTGGTACCAATTGTGTTATTTCCTTGTCCACATTGGAGTGATCATTGATCCACTTTCAACTTCGGTCAAGGTACATTTGGTATTCGTTCTTCTCTTTCTACCACTCACATTTTTCTCTTAGAGTGATGGATAGGCAAGGCATTTCATCTTCGGTCTACAACAACAACGACGAGTTTGATGCCATGAACAACTCCAATGATGCCAAGATGCAAGCTCAAATGGAGGAGATCAAAGCCCTCGTCATGCCCTACAAGAAGTCTTCCTCATCTTTGAGAAGACGCTCAAGAGCACATGCCTCCGAGCTACCATCTCCGGTAAGGTCACATCGGCATCGACACCATCACCACCACGAACGTGAAGGTCAAGAGCTCAACACCAACAACCGCTCAACGACTTCACCATCTCCCTTGGCATCTTCGCCAAGCGACTTCAAGGCATCTTCGCCTTCGGATATACGTCATCTTCGCCCACAAGAACCTCAAGAGAAGCTCCCCAAACTCAAGTCCGCGACTTCCACAAGCTACTATGACCTCGACATCGACCACGCGATTCCTTTCTATGGGACTCAAGAACCCGAGGAGTATCTCGAATGGGAGCGTTTGATGGACGACTACCTCAAGCTACATCAAGTTCCTCCTGAGGATCATGTGAAGTGCGCCACAAGTGACCCCGAAACTTGTCCCGATGGCCGAAATAGCACTTCCTATATATAACTCTTTACCTCCAGACCATTCCGGAACTCCTCATGACGTCCGGGATCTCATCCGGGACTCCGAACAACTTTTCAGTTACCGCATACTAATATCTCTATAACCCTAGCGTCACCGAATCTTAAGTGTGTAGACCCTACGGGTTCGGGAACCATGCAGACATGACCGAGACGCTCTCCGGTCAATAACAAATAGCGGGATCTGGATACCCATGTTGGTTCCCACATGTTCCACGATGATCTCATCGGATGAACCACGATGTCGAGGATTCGATCAATCCCGTATTCAATTCCCTTTGTCTAGCGGTATTGTACTTGCCCGAGATTCGATCGTCGGTATCCGATACCTTGTTCAATCTCGTTACCGGCAAGTCTCTTTACTCATTCCATAACACATCATCCCGTGATCAACTCCTTGATCACATTGTGCACATAATGATGATGTCCTACCAAGTGGGCCCAAAGATACCTCTCCGTTTACACGGAGTGACAAATCCCAGTCTCGATTCGTGCCAACCCAACAGACACTTTCGGAGATACCTGTAGTGTACCTTTATAGCCACCCAGTTACGTTGTGACGTTTGGCACACCCAAAGCACTCCTACGGTATCCAGGAGTTGCACAATCTCATGGTCTAAGGAAATGATACTTGACATTAGAAAAGCTTTAGCATACGAACTACATGATCTTGTGCTAGGCTTAGGATTGGGTCTTTGTCCATCACATCATTCTCCTAATGATGTGATCCCGTTATCAATGACATCCAATGTCCATGGTCAGGAAACCGTAACCATCTATTGATCAACGAGCTAGTCAACTAGAGGCTTACTAGGGACATGGTGTTGTCTATGTATCCACACATGTATCTGAGTTTCCTATCAATACAATTCTAGCATGGATAATAAACGATTATCATGAACAAGGAAATATAATAATAACCAATTTATTATTGCCTCTAGGGCATATTTCCAACTCTCCAGGCGGCACAAGAACTCATGAAGGCCAAAGCTTCTCCACCCCAAGCTCACTTCGCGATGACCAAGCTCCATGAGAACGAGCATGGGGCTAGTACCACCACGATGTCCACACCCGACGAGCTCCAAGAATATGCTCCCAAGTTCGACTTCACCACCATCCCTCTTTTGTGGCATTGATGATGCCGAGTCCACCATGACTCTTTTTCAAGATGGTGCGACGACGAGTACGACTACGGAGACCCTCAAGGACCAAACTTTGGAGGCAAGCGACAAGGTGGCGAGCAAGGATGATGCTTCCATCTTAGGATGCGAGAGTGATGATGTTCCATCTTCGGCTTTCATCCATGACGACGGCGATGAGATGGTTGAGCATGTGATTTTCCCTTCAACCACGGCGACGTATAATGACTTGAGTGACTTTTGCCACCATATTGAGAGTCAGAGTGACTTCACCACTAGCCCCATATATGATGTGTTACCCAATTCCCATGTAAGGAGAGCCACAACCCCGGCCACTTGAGTGAGATGAGTGACTCCACCATACGTGAGATTGAGTGCACCTACCTTGAGGGAGTGAGTGAACCACCACATAGAGAGAGAGTGATAGTTGATAGGGAATGTGAGGCCATTTGCATTTCTAACAACTTGACCTCTACCTCTATTGTCTCTTCTCATTTGGTGCTAGGTCCCATATATGATGACGCGCCGATTCGCGACGACTACGTCCTCCCTTTGGACAAGACGATGGCCATGGTGGAATATGATGCACCCCCACATGGTTCCATCAAGATGAAGATGACAAGCATTTGGTCTTTCCCACCTCACCTACACCACATGAGTGGAATGACAAAGGTAACATAGGTGAAGCTGATGCTTTAGTCCCACTAGTGGACATTCTTGACATTGATTGCTTGCATGATGTTGATCAACCTATTTCCATGCTTCATGCTAGTGTGACTTCCCCATGCGATGATTTACCCATTTATGATGAGTATGATGATTGCCATGTGGAATCTATTAGTTGTGTTGCCATGTTCCATAGGATTTCTTGTGATAATTCTCTATGTCACATCATGTTTGCCAATCCGCTCGACTTGTCATATGCTATGCATGAGATCAATCATATGTCATATTTGCAATCTCTTCATAGTGACTATGCATATGCTATTAAAATAAACCCAATTTGCACATATGGCATAGATGACAAGCCTATGGTTATTGGCATTGGTTTCTCTTGTGATGATATTGACATGCTACCTTTGCATCATTTATCTCATATGCCATGCCATAACCACCTAGCTTCGGATATGCATTGTTTTGGATCTTGTCCATGTTCTCCGTATGATGTTTCAAATATTGAACATGAGGAGACCCCCGTAGTTTCCTCATACATTTTAGGAGATTGTGATCACTCCCATCCATTGCATGATCCTTATACTTGTATGCTCAATTTGCATCCCCATCGTGTTATACACAATAACTATTCTTTCATGATGGATGACATGTTCTTATACCATGCATCAAATTTCATTGAGAGATGCTTATCTTGTGCTAACCTCCACGTGCAAATACACATCATGATGGATGATGTGTACATTTACCACGTGCACAATTTCTTTGGTTTGTGTCTCTTTTGTGTAGGTACCCATGAATACTTCTCAACCTCACAATCCCACGAGTTGACAAAACGAGCTCTAGAGAGCAATGATGACTTGGGATCCCACGGACTGTCTTTCCCACCGCTCTCTTCGCACAAAGAGTTCGCAGATTTCTTCTACATGGCCCTCACTTGGCTATGGGTTGTTGTCCATTATATATCCTTTGCCCATCTTGCCATGTTCACTTTGCATGATATGCTCATTCCTATGCTTTTTCCATGCATTTATGACCCATGCTTTGCATTACACATGATGATTGATTCTCATACTTGTATGTGTATTTGCAAGCTTGGTGGAGATATTGCTTGTTATTGCCAGGTTTCCATCTGAAGAACATACTGCATAGAAAAAGAACAAAATAGGACATGAAAAAAGAATAAAACATGCATACATGCATGGACATAAAAAATCCAGTACAAGAGAAAAAAATGCACCAAAGAAAAAAAAACATGATAGAAGACACATTTACAGTGTCAACACAGGGTATCCTTCATCATCTTTCTTCACATAGGTTTCCATTTGAAGAACATACTGCATAGAAAAAGAACAAAATAGGACATGAAAAAAGAATAAAATATGCATACACGCATGGACATAAAAAATTTAGTACAAGAGAAAAAAAGCACCAAAGCAAAAAAAACATGACAGCAGACACATTTACCGTGATAAATAAAGGTGATAGTAGCACACGTTCACCAGAATGATAAACTAAAATCATTTCAGGGTCTTGCTTCCAGTACTTAATGACAAAATACATGATATACGAGTCCTTGCAAGCTCCTTTGCCAAATGTATTACAGATATAGTCAACTTTAACTATTTTGATATCACCAAAAGAATTATTCACCATCAAGAACACGTTACTGTAGTAAACATACACAGATGAGATCAACAAAATGAAGTTAAAAACAAAACACACAAAAAGGATGAATGGCACACATAAAACTTACTCATTGTATTTGGTTCCAAAATCTTGGTTGAGAACGAGATCCTTTATTATCCTCACCTCATCAATATATTTGAACCTCGGAGGCTTCAATTTCTCTAAAGAGCCTCTCAACTTAAAAGTCCTCTCACCTGCCCTCTTGTTCGAAAATACTTCAGCCTCATCTGCAGGAGGACGATTAATTGCTGCACTCCTAGTCCTAGTGACACGTGGCACCGGCATAACAAAATCATCATGATCAACATCAACTACCTCATCAGGAGAGCCGGGGCGAGCAACCTTTCGACAATCAGGTCCAGGTCTAGATACCGCATCTATGTTCAAAACATCTCCAGCAGAAGTACCAGAATTCTCTAGAGAGGTTTCAATGGCACAATCCTCCATAACTACCTTAGAATCCGGCGACTCAAACAATGATGTACAACCTCCATGAAGACCCCCATCAAAACCTGATAACGAGGAGAACAAACATGGGAACACTCTGCCCAAATACAAAACCAAAAACATTGAATGCATCTCAATAATATAAAAAAATGCAATTCACTAAAGAAGAGAATGTAGTCCACTTGTCTAGAACAATGGAGCCCACTTGTATAGAACAATGCAGCCCACTGTCTAGAACAATGCGGCTCATTTTTCTAGAACAATGCAGCTCAGTTGTCTACAACAAATGCAACTCACTTACACAACAAATATATAGTCATCCACTTTAAATCACACATTTCACTAAACACACTAGTAAAAAAGTACCTTAAGAAGCAGAAGCAAGTAGTAGACGAAAAAAAGTAAGAGAAATAAATAAGTTCACTAAAAAAACCTTTATCTTCAAAAACTAAAAGTGACGATAACTCAAGGCAACACTTTGTCGATGTGAGCGAACTATAGAACATGGCCTTTCTGATGTAGCAAATGTGATCCCCCAAACTGAG
Organism: Triticum urartu; assembly: GCF_003073215.2. Classification (NCBI taxonomy): domain Eukaryota; kingdom Viridiplantae; phylum Streptophyta; class Magnoliopsida; order Poales; family Poaceae; genus Triticum; species Triticum urartu. The sequence continues at coordinate 317,025,559 of NC_053028.1, forward strand.
CAACTCAAACACCATCCCAAGTCCGCAAGAATTGAAACATATAGAATCCACAATCATGCCTGCAATAAAAAGAACAAAAAACATCAATTTCACATAATGAAAATATAACAAGAAAAGTTGAGCAGTATGGTGGAGAGAGGCTACAAGGAACACACCCATTTGGCGGAAGTGGGACAACAACATGTTTCAACAGAAATCAATCAAGTGTAGGAGGATTTAGCGGCTCATTAGAACTTGAGCTACCTTCTTTCCATGCACGCTTGATATTTTTAACCATCCTCCTAAAAATCATGTTCGCTTCAAAGCTGGCGGGTTTATTAAGCGAGTGAAGAAATTCAAACCGCCTTTATTTAACATTTAAGGCAACTACAAAATAATGACCAATGCCATCCCTCGTCTCTAGCGGATCAAATGTTGCAAACAGGACCTGTTGGAAGTAAATAAATAAATAAAAGTATTACAAGAACAAGAAAAAGAACACTATAATAGCCAACACAAAAAAATGGTGTTCGACACATAAAAACGTTACTCGCCATATCTTTTTTATCAACATGCTCCTCGGCTTTTGAAGAGAACATCAATTTAACACTCCTGCCTACACTACCACCATGCCAAATACTTGTCTGCCAAAACAAAATCAAACAAAGGAATAGTGCTCAAGCAAACAGGTTATCACACAAAATCAGAAAAGAAAATCAAAAAAACAAAACAAAAATTTCTGCATGCTTACACAAATATGGTATGGAACAACCATTGTCGGAGATCCCTTAAACTTATCTACCAGCAAAGAAACCCCGAGATCTACAAGGCCTGCAGTGAGCATCCCTTTATCGCATAAAGATTGACCAACTTCACCAATGGTAATATCAACCACCTCAGTTTTAAAAGCAATCATGTCCCTGAATTTTTTTATGAAAAACTGAAACATAAGATATTACAAAAATAATAAGAACGAGAAAGGGTAAAGACTGAAATTAGAAAATACATATGAACAAAACATTTTTAAAAAATCCATACTTCTTCTTTTTGTCCCTCTGAGTCCTCGTAACAGCGGTGTATAACTCATTGTATCTTTTCAGAAGAGCTGGATCAACGCTCAATGGTGTCACAACAGGAAGATCGCCATCTGCAATAAAAAGGTGAAGTTCACTTATCCAAATAATGAAGTTCAATATTAAGATAAGGAAATTATGCTAGCTATTTTGAAAATCACCAACAAAAGATGAAGTTTCACCTATCATTAAACATCTAATACAGCTACCATAGTAATTAAAAAATTGAATGAGAAAAACTTCAACTTCACTGTTCGAAACAAAACTCTTGCCTTCAGTGTCAGAGTCTTCATGTTGTTGTTCTTTAGAGTTGACCAAAACATTTGCTTGGCTAGGTTGCGATGAAACCACCACAGCCTCACTGGACTGCCCTACTATGGCAACATCAACATTCTCTAGAATTACAATAGTCTGGTCAACCGCAATGTCCTTAGATACATCAGCTACATGAGGCTCCAATCTGAATACATCAGGAACATCATTGGGTGTTAGAAAAATAGGGGAAGTAGCAACTCTTCCAGCAGGAACGATATTCTCTAACGGCTTTTGAATGCCAACATCAGAATCTTCGTGCCGACTAGGGGAAACAACATCGTGGGATTCCTGAGCTACATAAGGTCCTCCATTGTCGATGGAAACCGATACAGAAGCATCAACACTACCACCACCAGCAACAACACAATCCCCCTGGTTCACATCAACATGAACTTCTACGTTTTCATCTCCAGGCTGTAAAAAGTTTAAAAAAGACACAATTACACAAATGAGCGAGGGGATAATTAACACAATAACACACAGTTCACATATGTCAAAGACTACAGTCCACATATGTAAAACAATTGCAGTTCACTTATGTCAAACACTGCAGCGCACACATGTCAAAGAACTACATGCCATATATGTAAAAAGAAATGCAGTTCACTTATATCAAACACTGCAGCCCACATATGCAAAAAAGAACTGCAGTTCGGTTCTGTAAAATACTAAAGCTTACATATGTAAAGGACAGCAGCCCACATATGCGAAAAGAACTACAATTCACTTCTGTCAAAGACTGAAGCTCACACATGTAAAATTATGCATCTCACATATGTAAAGGAAATGCATATGAGTGAACAGAACAACGTACGTCAAGCTTATAACAAACAAATTAGATTACAAACCACTAACAGAAAAACTAATTCCACTAAACCTTATCAGCTACAACATCCAGAGGGGACGATGCATCAGCCAAGTCCTCATCCTTCTCAGAGCCATCGTAGGAATCTTTGTGCACAGTACAAGCAGCAACTCCAGTCTACGGGATAGAACAAACCAAAACGAAAATAAGCTGGTAATGACCAGAAAAGAAAAAAAATTCAACTATGAACAAGCAGTACACATTTTACAATCATGAGGTACACAAAAAATACAATAAAATGGAAAGCAAAAAATGCAAGTTCAAGAAGAGAGGCACATGGCAGAAGTACTGGTACCTGACCAATTCAATCGTCCCTAGATCCATGGACACCAGAAGATTCCACTCCAGCCTATGACAAAAAACAAATAGTGAGGAACAGTCCACATAATACATGAAAGGGGTTCAAAAGCACAAAAAAACCTAGAACGCACATTATCAACACCGGCGCCAGTGTCCCGACGGTTCATTTCATCCAAAATGTGCTCAGCATCCTTCTCATATCGAGCGCATTTTTCTTCCTGTGAATGTTTCAACTTAGCATACGAAGACCGAATATTCGTCACTGCAATCTTCAGACTTTAAACCACGCCACAATCAAAATTGTAAGCAGCAACAATATCTTCATCTCGTGGGCCATGGCCAGTAGGGAAAAATTGGCAACTATCCTCAACCTATCACCAGAGGTTGGCAAATCTTCAGTTAACTTCTAAACCTTTAGAAGAAGCTCATCAATCTCCTCCTGTTTTTTGCCGCCAACAAATGTCTGTTTAGAAGAGCTTCTATTATCAAACATCCGATGAGTCATGAAACCACGAGTAGACGACGCCTCATCATCACAGGCAGGAAGCTGGCTAGATATAGGATCATAATAAAAGCTAGCATGAGTGCTAGGGCCCGCATTAGAGGACGGTTGTACACAATATCACCTGACGCCTTCCATTGCAAAAAAGACAAAAATGGAAGAGAAGTACACATGTGAATACTAGAAAGTTCGGATTTATAATGACTACACTTTAAAAAAACTCTGATCTTAAAAACTCTGATGCACTAACCGGCAGCTTCCCAAATTTGTAAGTTTCCAAATAAACCTTTCCATTGACAAGCATATCCTCGTTGTATAACTTCATCAGGTCATTGGTCGTCAGGTATGACGCACATGGCGTCAACGTGTGCATAACTGCAAATTTGTGAAGCTTCAAGCAATCAAGATACATAATCAAGGGGACAATGGCACAACTCTCTGCACAATTCTGCTTGCTGCCTTCTGTCTGCAACCTCACCATAGCTGCCTGCAGCTCATCAACAACAAGCTGACAAAAGTCCATCTACGCCATAGCCGCATAATCCATGTTTTCAACCATGGTAGCCACCCTGCCCAAAAGAACTGCAGGTCCGGGGCACAACAAATTCTGATAAAGTATCAGGAAGAACACCTTGACAGCAAGATCAACCGTCATTTGATCATCTTCCTGCACCAACACCTCCAACTTCTAAAGCTCATCCTTGACACCTATACTTTTTGAACGGTCAAAGCCAAGCTCATCCTTGAGGGCAGTCAACGAGTCATCATGGCCACCGGTAGCAGGCATGGGTCCAGTGTGACGTCCCATAGGTAAATCAAAAATGTGATGAACTGCATCACGATTGATTCAAAGAACCCTTCCATTCCCAAAGTCCATTATCATCGTGGCAGGGTCAATCACTCCCATCAGATAGCACATAAGAATGCACAACCCATTTTTCTTTACTGTCAGTTCAAAGACAACACCAAATCCAACATCCTAAACACGACTATAGTGTGCTTCTTTCAATAAAGCGGCAGCTTTGCAAACAGTGGCACAACTAGGAAAAGGGCTATAGATGGAATTGACACTAATGGCGCACCAGACATGTGGTGCGCTAGTACTATATACTAATGGCGCACCATGTGTTTGTGCGCCATTAGTGTGGAAGACACTAATGGCGCACCAGGCACACGGTGCGCCACTAGTAACAAAATGTTTTTTTCATTTTTTCAAACATACTAATGGCGCATCCGGGCAGAGTGCGCCATTAGTAGTTAGAACTACTAATGGCGCACCAGCCATAGAGTGCGCCACTACTGTATTTTTTTACTTTTTTGCAAAACTACTAATGGCGCACTATTGCATAGTGCGCCATTACTAGTTTAAACTAGTAATGGCGCACTGTGCCACGGTGCGCCATTAGTATAATTTTTTTACTTTTTTGCAAAACTACTAATGGCGCATGTCTGTGTGGTGCGCCATTAGTATGTTGGGTTACTAATGGCGCATATCTGTGTGGTGCGCCATTAGTAACCTGGGACCAGCTAGATATTTTTGAACTCATGAATATTTTTGAATTTCATGGGCACTATTTGAATTCATGAATATTTTTTCAAATTTGATGAATATTTTTAAATCTCGATCGCTATCCCCCTCCATCTCGATCTCGATCCCCGACCCGCTCCACCGCCGCCGAGCACCCACCGCACCCTCCCCCGCTCCACTGCCGCCGCCGACCCACCGCATATATGTTACTCCCAAAAGCATATAAAGTTTGTCAAATTTGGAGCTATGGATATTTAGTTATGATTTAAACAAGTTTGAACATATTTGAACACAAATAAATGTCAAACCGCATTTTAAGTGTTGTTAACATGGCAACAAACTGCATATTATTTTTCTACATGAAATTCTGAGCATCTAGCATATGTGACATGTTATATTTGGATGCATGCATAAAAAGATATGTGCAAAGAAAAAAATGTATAAAAACAAAAATTGGGGAGCCTGGGAATCGAACCCAGGACCTCCCAGTGTGTGTGCTGCATGCTGACCAGTCGGGCTAGTGTATGTGTTCTGTTTCGGATACGGTTAGGTGGAATATAACCTGAGTGCTCGAACTGTAATAAAAAAATTACTAATGGCGCACCGAGGGGAGGTGCGCCATTGCTGTCGTCGTACTTATGGCGCACTAGGGGGAGGTGCGCCATTGCTAACCCTTCCCCCACTCCACCTATTCCCCTCTAGCCTCTCTCCCTCCCTCGCCAGATCCCCCACTCGACCTAACCTCGCCGCAGCCGCCCACGCGCCCCCGCCGCCTCCCTCTCCCCTTCGTCACCTCCCCCCTGAGCCCCGCCTCCCCCCCGAGCGCTGCCTCCCTCGCCTCGGAGGCACCCCACGTCCACCAGGAGAGGAGGCCCCACGTCCACCAGGAGAGGAGGCCCGCGACCTCCCCGCCGTCTATCCCTGCCTCCCCCAATCTCGCCGTCTCCGCCCTCCGTCGTCTCCGCTCCGGCCACCACCTCATCGTGGTCAGGTAACCCTCCTCCCTCTGCCTCTCTTCTCCTCTCTTCCTCCTCTCCTCCCTCCCGGCCATGCCCTCTTCTTCTCTCTTTTGCTAGGTTTAGGTCAAGTCCCTCTTGAATTTAGGTCAAATTAGGTTCAAAAAATTGTGGGAGTAGTGCCTAGCAAACATGAAGAATTAGTACTCCATGTGCATTAGGAACACCTAATGTATTGGGTTTGAACCCTAACCACTTCCCTCTCCTTTTTATTTTTTCTGCAGTTTATGTTTGGTAGTAGACCATATCAGTAGCTGCAGTTCATGTTTGTCCATTTTTTGGTCCCTTTTAAAAAAAACTGAGGAAAATAGATGAGTATATGTAGTGTTCTTTTTATGTGTTCATTTTCTATCTTTTTGAAATAGGTTCAGTGTAGTTGTTGTAATTCTAGCAGGGTTTTTTTTGCTGACAGTACAGTTCATGGAAATTTGTTGTAGTAATTTGTACCCTGCGCCATGCCTGTTTGTTGTTGCTGCTTGGTACTAAGTACTTGCCATGAGACTAGTTAGGTTGCATCTGTTTTGTGCTGAGTTGCTTGCTTGCTCTCTTGCTTCAATCTTTCATCCACAGTAGCAGTAAGCAATTCGGTTAGTCGAGAGATTAGCTTCAATTCTGAAATTAAGCAATTCAACTAGCCGCTGATTTTTGCCCAAGTCAATCGCTGTTCAACCATCAGATTTCCCACCCATACAGTTAAAAGTTTGAAGTATGATCACATTCAGCTATGAACCACATATAGCTCACATAAAACTATCGCTTGCTAAAACAAACTCAGTGATGTGCCTAGAAGCCCCACATAACCAGAACATGCTTTGTTGTTTGCTCTTGTTGCCGCTACTGGCTGAGGCTGATTGCTTTGCCGCTTGCTGCTGCTTGCCGCTGTTCCTTGCTGCTGCTGGCCTTAAGTTGGGCATAAATGAGAGAAAGAAAGAAAGTTCTACATCTATACAAGGAGATGGCATATCTAGATTCACCTCTGTACGAGAGATGACCATGTTTTAGTACTATTTAATTTACTAGCTCTTGCTCCTCACAGTTTTAGACTAAGGGTAGTCTTCCCTGTGCATAAAAGTTTCAGACTAATTGCTAGTCTTCTCTTTGGTCATCCTAGGTTGCCTACTTGTAGAAATCTTGCTAACCTGCTGTTGCTGCTCTGTTCACCTCATTTCGCAAGGTCGATTGGCCATCGTGTCGTGGGTTTGTTCTTCATCCGGGCATCGTGTCTCCTTTTGTCCAGACCTACTCCTCCCTTTGTTGTGGCATGTCTCGACCTTGGTAGTCAAAGGTAAAGAATACATGATTTTATTCCTGGATTCACTTGCTCATAGAATTCATCTAGAATCTAGGTCTGAGAATAGCAGGCTAATTCCTTTTTCTCTTGGCTCATTGGTGAAAAGATTAGTCTTATGCTAGAAAGTGTATTGATTTTTCAGTTTTGATGTTGCAAAAATGGCATTGCTCTCTGTATGCTAGCTCAAAGTTTGGGTGGTACTGTTATGTGTGATGTTTAGCAATCCCGTAATGAAAAACTGGACAGGTTAATGTCCATGTAATTTTCACCCTTTCTAGCTATGTGCCTTCTGGATATGCAGTTTATGCATGAGAAGATGAGACCTATTATTTTCTCAGTGGTAGTTATGCACATTTAATCATGGCTTTATGAGTGAATTGCAGTATAATGTCTTGAAACTCGATATCTCAAACGTTTGACTTGTTTTCCATGCTTGATGTGTTGTATCTTGAGGCTCATCTTTATTACATATCAGAACTTGCAAACAAATCTGTGAAAGACTTGTAAAGTTGCTGGGTTTTGTCTCCGACCATTGTGTCGTGATGAATTTGCTGGTACCCCGAGAGGCCCTTGAGTTTGCCGGAATGTCGATTAACTTCCGTTCCGGCAAATTCGGGTACTCCATATGTCCTATTTTCAGCAAAGGTCATGCTGAAATTTTCCATGAATTTTAGCATGACTTTGCTAAAAATAGGACATATGGGGTACTTGTGACTAATGCATGGCCCGGGGTATCTTAGTACTTAGTTAAGTAGGATCAATTGCCCCGCCATTCTTGCTGCATTAAACCATAGGTGGCAATAGAGCCAAGTGATTAGGCCCAACTTAGAATTCTCCTTAGCATCGATAAACCCTAGATGATAAACCCAACATGGGTGGAAATAGAGCCAAGTGATTAGTGCCAAGTGATTAGGCCCAACCTAGGGTGCCTCGGCATCGATAAACCCTAAATGATGAAAACGTAACTTGGCTTCTATAGGGTGCCTCAGTGTCGATGAGAACCTAAATGATGTACGCTTAGGCTTTTAGGGTGCCTCGGCGTCGACAAACCCTAAATGATAAAAGCTTATTTTAGGATGCCTCGGTGTTGACAAACCCTAAATGATGATACCATCATCTTGTTCCTTGACAATAACCAACTTTTTGACCAAACTTTTTTCCTATTTAGAGCGAAACATGGCCCACAACAATGAGGCCGGCGGTTTGGGCGACAAGCAATTCTGGGAGCTGTCCCAGGAGTTGGAGGAAGAACCTCACCGCTATGAGGATGACGCGGAAGACACCGATCCTGACTACACAACCCCTAGTGGCGTCGGGGATGACACCACTGATGATGGCGCCGCGGATGCCAGCACTGATGATGGCGGCGCACGCACAGATGGCAGCCAACCAAAGAGGCAATGGAAGGACCGGCGCCCGAACGTTCTCGGCACCGTCAGGGAGGAATTTACTAAAGTAAACTCCGACGGGCATCCGACGGCACCCAAACACGTAGTCAAGGGGTACTCGATTCAGCTAGGGTGCATTCTCCGGAGCACCGCCTCGATCAACACCGAGAACCTAAGGCATAAGGACCGAGGGAATTTGCGCAGCCTCCTCTTCACGAAGCTGCACGAACAATACAAGTTCCCCGCTGAGTTCGCAAACACACGCCTCTCAGGTAATAAAGTGAACGGTGCCGCCCTCACGAGGATGAGCACGACCCTATCTACTTGGAAAATCATGATGAAGGCAATGATTGACAAAGGTGATAGTTATGAGAAGATTGTCAGGACCCCGATTCCAAGTCACATCGATCCAGCCGGTAACACCTCATATCACTTTGCGGCCTCACGCACGGTATCCCACGGGTGTCGCCTTACCATGGCCCGGGACCGTTTGCACCTTTTAGCTCACGTATATGATAGTGTCACTAGCATCCATATGACAGAGAACCTGGGCCGACATGGCTAGTCGTGAACCCAAAGCGGCACAGACCTATGGAGACAGGCATACATGAATCACATCGAACATGTCGGTCATCAACGAGTGATTCCGGGCTGTAGCACTGGGCTAACAGGACTCCGGGGAACCCCAGGCTGTAGCAGGCTAGGCAGGACTCCGGAAGTCACCGTGTGACATTTCCCCGAAGGGATAGACATAGGGACGAAGTGAAACACATGCCGGCCAGTCAAGTGTCCAGAACAGTAGTGCTGGGCTAGCAGGACTCCGGTGAACCGGGTTGTAGCGGACTACTATGGCTCAAGGAACACTAGACTACATTTCCCCATAAGAAAGGCTGCCAAGGATAAACAACTAGAGTGTCGGATCCCACTCATACCAAGCATTTCAATCATACACACAATATGCCCGATATGAGTACATACAACATGGCATCACAACAAAACTCTACAACTCAAGTACTTTATTTAAAGGCTCCAGAGAGCCATACATAACATGTTCATACAGATAGGGGTCACATGACCCGACACTCAAGTCATACAAACATAAAAGCACATGCGGAAGCAACTAGTCTGAGTACAGACTCTAGAAAGAAAGAAGGCTTCTCGAAGCCTGTCTAACTACATAGGCCCTCCATGGCCAGGATCACCACCTGGGTGGCTAGTCACTCCTCGACGTCAAGGTCTACATAAAACCCATCGGAGGGGGCAGTGTTGTCGTTTGAAAACAATAAATAAGCAAACATGAGTACAAAGGTACTCAGCAAGTCTTACATCAGATCCTACTGTACATGCTTATTCTCAAGAAGGCGGTGGGGTTAATGCAGCAAGCCAGCTTTGACTCTTGGCTAAGCTATCCTACGGAACTCCACCAGTAAAATAGTTTTTCGCACATGAGTCCACTACTCACCAACACAATATTCCACCGGGGATCCTCCCTCGTCATCCTACGAGAGGGCCATCCTCGGTACTCACACTTATCTTGAGTCTTTTAGTAGTATCCATTAACTTGTCTATGAACTGTATAGGCAACCAAGTAGTCCTTTACCGCGGACGCGGCTATTCGAATAGTTTTGTACCCTGCAGGGGTGTACTTCTTCATACACGCTTTCACCACTTACCGCCGCTTACACAACATGTACTCGGCAACCTTCAAGCGGAAGCCCAGCGAGGGTGTTGGCCACGGCCTACCTAAACACTTTAGTCTCTAGTCCAGGTTTATCGCCTATCCAGGTTCCATCTGCAGGGAGTCCGGCCGAGGTTTCCACATACGGCCCCGAACGATGTGAATAGGGTTCCCGGGACACCAAACGGGTGACTCGGTACACCGTGCCACGGTGTATCTACCGCAACATAGCCCACCCCTAGGGTCAGCGCTACGCACGGCCGCCAACACATAACCTACAAACACCAGAAACTATTTGCAACTCCTGGACAAAGTACTAGGGTGGTTAAGAAGCCGAGAGGGTCAATTAAGGATCCCAATGCATGGTAGTAGCTGAATCTTAAATCACACATATAGATCTCAGTTCTTAGGGATGGCCTCAATGAAACAACCCACCATGTACTCCTACATGGCCTCTCATCGATACCTTTACCAAAACATGTTCAACACATTCCTCACATTACCGACATAAACATTTCACTCTAGCACATCACCCAGATGAACCAGACATGACACAACTCTAAGCATAGCAGGCATAGAAAGGTAGGAATCACATACATGGCTCAATCAACTCCTACACATGCTAGTGGGTTTCATCTAGTTACTGTGGCAATGACAGGTCATGCAGAGGATAAGGGTTCAACTACCGTAGCACACAGCAGTTTGAATCGCGTTGTCTTAATGTAGTAAACAAGAGCAGAAGCGAGAACATGGGTTTGTATCGGAATGATCAATGGTTGCTTGCCTGATGGAGTGGTAGCGGGATACTGCCCTTCAGTTGGATACTCGTGAATATCCTCGGAGGCAGAACCTACCACGGAGAACACATCGGAACACAATCAACACATGACGATATGCAACAATATGATGCATGCTATGACATGGCAATATGATTGTGTCTTGGCCTAATACAAGTTATATTAGAAAGGGATGAACTCATTTGAATCAAAGATTCAAATATTAGCTCATTAAACATGGCCTTAATAGTGCATTTCCTTATTCTGCTTAAACAGCAAGGTAAACTTGTTTTGTCATGCATGAAACCATTACAGATGGATAGATTGAATTTTTCTGATAATTTTTCATATATAATTTATCTCATTTGGAGCTATGGTTGAATTTCTATGAATTTTTGAAGTTTGAACTATTTTTTGGAATTTCCTGTATAATAATAAATCTAGAAAATGCATTACTGCGTCAGCATTGCGTCAGGGTCACGTCAGTAGGTCAAAGGCGCCAGCCCAGGTCAAACCTGACTGGTGGGCCCCTTCTGTCAGCCTCTCAGCTAATTAGCAAAATTAGATTAACACTAATTAGCTGTCAGTGGGGCCTGGGCCCACATGTCAGTGACTGATTTAATTAAAATTAACTAAGACTAATCCTAATTTAGTTAGCCGACCGGCCCCACCTGTCATAGACTCAGGGGGGTCTTCCTGGGCCCACCCGGGGGTCAAACTGGGTCAACTCGCCGGCGGCTCGACGCCGGCGAGGCCCGAGACGGCGGAGGGCTTCGGATTTGTCCTCCGGTGACCAAATCGACGGCGAGACGTGCTACGCGTAGCTAGGGCTCGTGCGCATCTAGTGGGGCAAGTGGGAGGAGCTGGGGTGGAGCGAGCTCGCCGGGATCGAGCTCGTGGCGGCGGCCGGAGTTCGGGCGAGGTCGGAATCGACGCTACGGTGCACGAGAGGGAGAATGGGGGTGGCTACGGGTTCCTGGTGCTGCACTGAGCACGGTGAGGCGCTCGGACGCGTGCTTACACGGCCGTAGCCACGACGGCGTCATGGCCGGCGGCGAGGAGCGCTCGGGCTCGGAGGGAGCAGTGGCTACGAGGCGTAATCGAGCACGGGAACTAGGGGGAAAGGAAGAGGAGCTCACAGCGGAGTCGGAGAGGGGGTCAGCGGGCTCGGGGAGGTCCTGGCGGCGGCGAATTCGATCGGAGATGGCTTGGGTGCCCAAGGTTGAAGACGAGGGCGAAGGCGGCGATGCGTGGCTCGGTGGGGAGGACGAGGGAGTCGAGGCGGAGCTAATGGGCTCGTCGGAGGGGCGAGGGGGTGTCTGTGGTGGCAACTACGACGAACGGCGGCGAGGTACGCGCTCGGCCGTCGCGGGAGAGAGAGAGGGAGACGAGGGGGAGAGTGAGCGAGTGCGAGAGGGAGACATGGGGGTCGCGTGGCACTTCAGGGCGTCTCCTGGTGTAGGATCGAAAGTATGTCTAGAGGGGGGGTGATTAGACTACTTGACCAAATAAAAACTTAACCTTTTCCCAATTTTAGTTCTTGGCAGATTTTAGCTATTTTAGGACAAGTCAAGCAATCATCACACAATTCAAGCAAGCATGCAAAGAGTTTATGGGCAGCGGAAAGTAAAGCATGCAACTTGCGAGAATGTAAAGGGAAGGGTTTGGAGAGTTCAAACGCTATTGGAGACACGGATGTTTTTCCCGTGGTTCGGATAGGTGGTGCTATCCTACATCCACGTTGATGGAGACTTCAACCCACGAAGGGTAACGGTTGCGCGAGTCCACACAGGGCTCCACCCAAGGGCAATGGTTGCGCGAGTCCACGAAGGGCTCCACCCACGAAGGGTCCACAAAGAAGCAACCACCCAGAAAGGGTCCACGAAGAAGCAACCTTGTCTATCCCACCATGGCCATCGCCCACGAAGGACTTGCCTCACTAGAGGTAGATCTTCACGAAGTAGGCGATCTCCTTGCCCTTACAAACTCCTTGGTTCAACTCCACAATCTTGTCGGAGGCTCCCAAGTGACACCTAGCCAATCTAGGAGACACCACTCTCCAAGAAGTAACAAATGGTGTGTAGGTAATGAACTCCTTGCTCTTGTGCTTCAAATGATAGTCTCCCCAACACTCAACTCTCTCTCATAGGATTTGGATTTGGTGGAAAGAAGATTTGAGTGGAAAGCAACTTGGGAAGGCTAGAGATCAAGATTCATATGGTAGGAATGGAATGTCTTGATCTCAACACTTGAGTAGGTGGTTCTTTCTCAAAACAAATGAGTTGGAATGATGTGTGTGTTCTGATGGCTCTCTCACTGAATGAGAAAGAGGTGGAGGGGTATATATAGCCTCCACACAAAATCCAACCGTTACACAGTTTTCCAATCTCGGTAGGACCGAATCAGAAAACTCGGTCGGACCGAAAATGTAAACCTAGTGACCGTTAGGAATTTCGGTGGGACTGACATGCAACTCGGTAGGACCGATTCGGTTAGGGTTTGGGCATAACATAATCTCGGTGAGACCGATTACACAAACTCGGTGAGACCAAATTTGGTAATTATCTAACCAGAGAGTTGGTCAGGCAAACTCGGTGGGACCGATTTGCTCTTTCGGTGAGACCGAGTGGAACTCGGTGAGACCGAAAAGTTACAAAGGGGAAACACTGAGTTTACATTGCAATCTCGGTGGGACCGATTCGCTCTTTCGGTGGGACCGAAAAGTTACGAAAGGGAAACAGAGAGTTTGCAACCCCGTCTCGGTGGGACCGAGATCCTTATCGGTAGAACCGAATTGCTAGGGTTTGGCAGTGGCTAATGACAAGTGAAACTCGGTGGCGCCGGATAGGAAGAATCGGTAGGACCGAGTTTGGCTTAGAGTTTTGGTCATATGTGGATATGGGAAAGTAGTTGAGGGTTTTGGAGCGTATCACTAAGCACATGAAGCAAGAGGCTCATTAAGCAACACCTCATCCCTCCTTAATAGTATTGGCTTTTCCTATGGACTCAATGTGATCTTGGATCACTAAAATATAAATGAAGAGTCTTGAGCTTTTGAGCTTGAGCCAATCCATTCTCCTTAGCATTTTGAGGGTTCCACTTTCACATCCATGCCATGCCAATCATTGAGCTTTCCTGAAATAATTATCTTGAAATAGTATTAGCTCAATGAGCTATATGTTGTTATGAATTACCAAAACCACCTAGGGATAGTTGCACTTTCACCCGGACGTCGGCGGAAGCAGGAGGTGGCCGGCATGTGGCCGCGGGCGCCGGCCACGCGCTCCGCGTCCTTCTGGCACGAGGAGGACGATGACTGGCAGCGCCAGCAGGCTGGGCCGAGCCAGGTGGCTGGGCCAGCACAGGTAAGGCCCAGGTGGGCTTTCTTGTCTCTCTTTTTGATTTTTGTTTCTGTTTTCTATTTAACTGCAACTGTTTAGCTTTAAATAAAATGCTAAAACGTTTCCAAAAATCCTGGAAATAAATGTGGCCTCTATTTAGATTATTTCCAACAGGAAACATTTATTCCCAGAATTATTTGAGCATTTAAATTATTTTATAGCATTTAAATGCCCAAATTCAAATACTTATGATTTAATTCAATGACCTTCTGTTGACCTAGAAAAATGTGCACCAATTTTGTCAGAGGTTCTAACCTAAGACAAAGAGGGTGAACTTTTTAGAAGGGCATTTCAGGTTCATTGAAAATATTTTTAGTAAACCCTAGTTGTTTCCAGGGGGGTGTTGGGGGTTCTGTCTTCCCCAATTCAAATTTAAGAAGAATTTAAACATGATGCACACTCTAATGCATGGACTAGCTAGGGTGTGACAACGATCAAGGCGAAATATCCTTTGATTAGCGAAGATGACTACAAGGAGTTCAAGATCAAGTGCAAGAGCCCCGCAACCTCCGAATCAAGTCAGTGGGGGAAAGAAATGCGGCAGTTGAACATAGGGGTCCACCAACTCGGTCCCGGCGGTTACAGAGTGGCGGAGCCTGTATGGGACAAGGAGGACGCGGAGCGTGCCGAGCAAGGCCTACCGCCCCGCTTCGAGAAATACAGTGACAAGCAGACCAGGAACTTTCTCAGGGCCCGGTACAAGGAGGACCCGGTAACAAAGGAGCTTACCACGGATCTGAAGACCAAGGAGCTTCAGCTTGTTCTGGTAAGGAATACACCCCCGCGTAATTAGCTCCATATGGTTGCATTCTAATTAATCCCCAATATTTCTAAATGGTTCACGTTCCTTCCGCAGGACAAAGAAAGCAGTAGCGCGGGGTCGTCTCAGAGCTCCTCTTTCGACACCCCTTTGAATAGGGCGTTGAACGTAATGAAAAACAAGGATAAGCTCAATAAGCCAACGTCAGCTGGTCGTGTGGCCGGCAAAGGCTTTTCCACAAAATGGTCATCATACTATGCCACTGGTGGGCGAAAGGAGAAAAAGACCATCTCGGAAAGCCAGTCGCGCGAGGTTGAAGCACTCAAGGCGCAAGTGGCACGGATTTCAGAGATGGTCCAAGAGCAAGTGCAACAACAACTGGGATCGATGCTCACCGGCATTATGCCTACCTTGATTCATGGGATAACGACGTGGATTGCGGGTGGCCAACAGGGGCCGCCCCCGATTCCCAGCTTCACGGCCAGCAACTCGCACAACGCGCAGGCGGCGCCATTGGTGTCTCCGGCGGCAGCGGTATTGGTGTCTACGGCGGCGGCGCCATTGGTGTCTCCGGCGGCGGCGGTATTGGTGTCCACGATGCCGGCATTGGAGCTTAATGCACCCGGGTGTACGTCGGTCGACACCTCGCCAGCAAGCGGCCCCTCCGTCAGTTGCACACTCGCCGTTGGCGGTGCCTCGACATTAGCCGAGCTCGACGGCATCACGGTAACTAAGCCTCTCGGCCGAGGACTTCATCTCCTTGCCTTTGACTGGGCATCCCTGACGCCCTACATGTTTTCGCAGGGCGCCGCCGACGTTCCTTGCACTCTCCTGCACTTCGTGGGCGGCGAGTTGGTCGATGTCGCCAAGGGCAGAATTGTTCAACCGGGCAACCCCGTGTTCCACGGTAATCCGATGCCACCCACAATGTATAGGGTTGAAGTGGTTCGGGTGCTGCCAGGCTGCGACGAGCTGTTACCTCCGATTCGACCCGCTGGGGCCGACGAAGAAGATGAGATGACCCTCAGTGCCTGCGTAAGCTGGCCCCTGCTTTGGCCGAAGAGCCAGATTCGTTTGGGGGCGGGGGACACCACCCCACAGACAAGACCGCCAGTCGTGCCGGCGCCAAGCCATGGCAAGAACGCCGCAACGCTACCGGACATGCCGGACATCCCTATGGCACAGGATCCGGACATGCATATGGCACAGGATCCGGACGACGATGACAACGAGATGGTACATTTACCAACGTCGATAAGTACTTTGCCGAACATGGGTACGGTGACGAGTTATGCGGGCCTCCTTCTCAAGAACCCAAACAAGACGGCCGCGATCTAGCTGGTACGGCGAAGAAACCCAATTGCAACAGGCGTCGTCTGGTTTTCAGTTCTCAAGAGACGCCTCCAGCTGCCGCCTTCACCGAGCCTCAGATAGCGGAGGTGCCAAATATTATCAGCCCCAACACGCTCAAGAAGGCGGTCTGTGAGCAGAACTCGGTCCCATTACAGCAGATCAAGAAGAAGGGCCGAAAACGGTAGACTAAAAAGGGCGCCGGTGCGAGCCAGCCGGCACCGAGTACGATCCGTGCTCAGGACGGGCCACCTTCACCTAAGGATATCTCGAGGAGGGTGCATGTGGTGGGTAGGGCGATGCTACCGACAAATATGCTCAATGCTGCAACCGGTGCTATGCGAAGTCTGCACGACAGTGTTCTTTCTTTGGAGAAGCGGCGTCTCAGAGAGAATGATGTGGCATACCCGGTTTTTGTGGCCAAGGTGCCAAAGGGCAAGGGCTTTGTGGATGGCGACATTGGGGGTACGATCGTCCTGCGGTTTGATGACATCTTTGCTATGTTTAACCTTCATCCACTGCACTACACCTTCGTTCGGCTGTTTTCGCTGAGTATGGAGATGCAGATCATTAGAGACAAGACCCCGGACATCGTGATCATCGACCCCTTCTACATGCGTGCCAAGCTCTTGAGCAGCGCTGGGGACTTCCAAGTCGCGAGTTCACACCTCGAAGACGTCATTCTGGCAAACCCAGATAAGGATAACTTCCTTGTGGCTTACTTTCCCGAGTAAGTCATCCCTTAACCGCCCCGTAACATATGATTTCTTAGATTTCGATCGTTCTTTTTTTTTCTAACATTCCGTGTTCTGTGCAGTGACACACATTGCACACTCATCCTCTTAAGCCCGAAATATTCCATGGCCACGTATTTCGACCCGAACCGTAACTCCAAGATAGACTACACAAATATCAAGAAAGTTCTTCATGATGTTCTCCCCGGCTACGCCAAATCTGGAGGCACCTTCACCAGGGCAGTTCGTAAGTACGGCAAGCACGTGTTCGCCCACAATACGACGTTCTGCTACGTCAAGCAGCCGCTTGGCGGTCAGAAGGATGCCTACTACGCCCTCCATCACATGCGGGCGATCGTAAGGGACCATCATCACCTTCTGCTACCAAATAATCTCAAAGATTGGGCCGCGAGCTTGTCGGCAATCCAGGACGCGGACATCAGACAAGAATTCTTTCGCATCCAGTCGGAGTTTGCGGACATCATCCATCAAGATGTCCTTCATACCTCGGGGCAGTTCTTCCTCAGATATCAACCGTCCAACATTGAGATAGACGGAATGCTACAAATGCAGGCTGACAAGGCCCGTGATTTCATGACCATCATGATAGACGGCGGCTTCATCCACGCTCCTGTCCATGAGTCAAGTCGAAAGTAGTGATGTGTAGTTCTGAAACATTGATTGGCTCATGTTGTAATTAAACTTTAATGAATTGTATGTCTCTTTGGTTTGGACAGTCGTTCAACTTAGATGTAATCAATGCTATTTATTACTAGGACCATGAATCATGCTATTAATGTCTTTCTTTTCTCTTCCGATCCTTTTGTTGCATACTTATATATTGCTTATGTATGTATTGTCTGTTGTTTGGCTTGTGCATAGAGATGCCGTCGTATGTCGTGTAAAAGGGTAAGGTTCCCGGAGTCTACGACGACTGGGAGGAGTGTCGGAGACAGGTTCACCATTTCAGCGGTAATAGTTACAAAGGGTAAACCACTAGGGCGGAGGCGGAATCTAGATACGCCCGCTATCTAGCGGGAGAGAGGAGGGAGAATTGGAGGAACCGGATGAAGACCAGTTTCATCACGATGATGCTCATCGTGATGACCGCAGCTCTCTTCTATGTGATGGTAGTTTAGATGATCGATATCGACTTGTAATGTGAAGACAAACTCGATACTCGCGGTCTCGAGACTTGTAATGTTTTATCTTTGTTTGGTCTTTTGAATTCGGAGACTAATATGATGAATTGTATTCGGAGACTAATCTTCTATTGTATTCGATGAATCTGCTGTTGTTGTGTGCTACTGTCTATATTCTGTCAAATAATATATTTTGTAACCTGTGCAAAAATCAAAAAAGTAAAAAATAAATAAAACCTAATATTCATACTAATGGCGCATCACTACAGAGTGCGCCATTAGTATGCCAAAGTATACTAATGGTGCATCACCAAACAGTGCGCCATTAGTATGCCAAGTATACTAATGGCGCATCCATCCGCAGTGCGCCATTAGTGTGCCAAAGCACATGGTTAAATATGGCCCCTGGGAGGCATACTAATGGTGCATGGTGTTATATACTAATGGCGCACCAGTGGTGCGCCATTAGTAATAAATACTAGTGGCGTTATACTAATGGCACACCAGTGATGCGCCATTAGTAGGCAAAACTGGTGCGCCATTAGTAGGCCTTTTCCTAGTAGTGTGGGGAGCGACAAACATACGATCTTATTAAATCGAGCATCATCTCCCTCGACATCATCTTCAGTTGCATTGCTCTTTCTAGACTTCTTCCTCTATGTAAAGGGAAATGCAGTCCACATAAGAAGATTAGCCATAAAAAGAGATAAAAACACAGATAGAATAACAATGAAGGAAACAAATGCAGTCCACTTCAACAAACCTTTGGAACAACATCCGCCTCCTCACCAGAGTCAACACCAATACCTTCATCGCCATCATCGCGGGGACGCTTGGATTGACTCTTAGATGAACCCCAGTATTTGTGTCTACCAATATGAGCATCCCTCACAAAATCAACAAGCACAAAGTCATCATCGTCAGAGTTGGGACCTTCACTAACATGTGGTCTCTTGCGCTGAGGATCCTTTGCACCAGCTTCAGCAGTTCTCTTACCAAGATTCTTGTTCACGCAAGCAACACGTGGACTCCACCGAGGACTACCACCTTCCTCGGCAACAGAACTTAGTCTCTTCTTCTGCAAAGCAGGCTGCTTGACTTTGACAAATTTGGCACCCTTGGCACCATCTGCATCTCTCCTCTACTTCTCCTTCTTCGCATACTCTTTTGAGTCACTTTCAACCCTCAACTTCTTCTTGCTTTGCTTCAATGCATATGCACGAAGTTGTTCCGAGACCATCCACTCCTGTGTAACTTCCTCTGTACCATCAATAGACTGTGATTGTGTTTCAGACAAGACGGGACGTCTTTGGTCAAAGCTCGCACCAATGTCACTCTCTGCAAAATAATTGTCAATTAATTGAGTAACCTCCTCAAACCCAGGCGCCCCAGCATGAAAAATAGACACTGTGTCAAAATTAAGTTTAACTATGGTCATTAAAAAGTGCACAAAAAGAACAAATGCAGTACACTTATACATATAAATGCAATGCTGCAATCATAACCTAAATAAAAATTAATGCAGTTCATATATCAATGTAATGGAGTATACACATATGTATACAAAAACCTGAATAAAACAATAATGCAGTTCACACATACATAAAGTGGAGTTCACATATACATATAAATGCAGTGTTGCATACATTAACTTCATAGTTTGTTTCCAAAAAAATGCCGGACTAGCCACCACAAGGCAACACCAATTTGTACAACATCAAGTAAGCAGCATACACAAAATAAACAAAGTATTCACATCAAAAAATAGCAGGTATTTATAAGAACAATGCATTTCAAAACTCACAGGACACATATGAAAATTAGAACAAAAATAGGGATACAACCAAATTGGAAAATTAAAATAAGCAAAAAAACAAAAACATACCAGAAGGACGGGCCACACTTATGGGAGAAGGTTCAATTGGTGAATTCACTTGATTTCCTGCCTCACCACCATAATCCTTACCACCATGACAATGAGAGCCAATTGGTGTATCACTATGACCACTGAAATCACCTACTCCATTCAATAAAACCCATAAACAGAAATTACTAAACATCACATGACATATAATGCAAAGCAACACTGACAACTAACACAGCATAAACAAATCTGCAGGATGAACTAGGAAACTAGATAAACATCACACAAAATAAACAAGGCCAAAGTAAGCAATGCACATACCTTGAACTCCTCCTTCTACTCTGCTTGGCGAAGACATGGTGTTTGCCTGCAGCACAAGGATGAAATGATAGATATTAGCAACAAAATCGATGAAATCTGACAAAACCCTAGATGCACCTCGCTCTGCCTACAAAGCACACACGAGTACCGACTTCAATTTGAGATCAAATCACCTGCTTACGAAAAAACTACATAAACAAAAGACGCAACAGCCACTACGAGAATCACAAAACTAGACGAGGGGACGATCAAGACCGAGGGCACGGGAAACGTAGCACAAAAAAGGGGATGAACGACGGCGGTAGAGGGCGGGGCGGTGGAGGGCGAGGGCGGGAACGGACGGGAAAGGGCTGTGGGAGCGGACGGGGATGCGGAACGCGGGAATAAGGACCTCTTAAGGACGGCGGTTCCGCGGGCGACGGCGGTTGCTGCGGGCGACGACGGTTTTGCTCGAGGGAGATATGCTTCGGGAGCCGCTGCAAGAGAGGAGAGAGGTTTCTTCTCGGTCTCTCCCTATGAGCAGAGAAGTGGGATCGCCAGAGAGGGCCACGTGTGACACCCGCGTGGGAAAGAGTTACATAAAACGGGCCGACCCAAAACGGCCAGGCTAAATAAGACGGACCGGATCGAAACGAAGAAGTTAGTACAAGATGCAGTCAACTCTGAAGAACAATGATGTTCGGACAGTCAAACAAATAAATACATGCACTTCATAAAAAAAAGTTAAATTTGTAAAAAACGCGCGTGTTAAGTTAACGCATCTGAAAAAAGTCTACCTTCAAATAAGTGCCACAAAAAAGGGAGCCCCCCTCCCATGCCAGGGGCTGCAGCAAGTACACCCAAAAATAGATGCAGTACGCAACTCTAGACAATGCAGTGCATTTGGTTAGACGAAGCAGTGCGTTATCATAAGCAATACAGTTTCAGAATACATAAATGAATACATACATGGTCTACTTCACAGCAAAATACTCGTAAATTGCGGAATATACTGCACTTTTTCCAGGGGCTGCAACAAGTACACGCAAAAAAGGCGCAGTATGCACCTATAGACAAATGCAATGCTTTTTTGTTAGACGAAGAAGTGCGGTATCATAATCAATGCAGTTTCGGGAACACGTACAATACATATAAACGTGACAAATGCCCGTTCACACATAACATGGTGGTTAGAAAATTTTACCAATGAAAAATAAAATAAAACCACGTTAAAAAAATCATGTTCGGAGACAACCGCCCAATCCGAGCGGTTCCATCGCCACAAACCCACGATCACAGACGCAACCCCAACCCACAATCTGCACAACCGCATCGTCAGCGAGATCATGCAGTTCATCTGCTGTGGCCATCCCCCCTTTAAATTCAGAACCCTGCCAAAGCTTTCTCATCCACAACGAAACAAGTATCCATTGCGTTACCACCAAATTGCTCCATCACACCAATCTCCACAGAAGTCACCAAGCCCTACTGCCGGCGATTGGGTTAGTCGACGAGTACAGGAACGTGGAGGCGCACAACAACACCAAGTTGCACGTCATCCACACCAATGACAAGAAGCAGATGGCGACCTCCCTCGAGCAATACAAGCGCCACCTCAGGCTCCAGCGCCACAAGATCGTCGGGATTGATCTCGAGTACAACAACGAGCCTGATGAGACGCAGAAACCCGCCCTTGTCCAACTCTCCGCCGGCAAGACTCAGCCAGTGCTGCTCTTCCAACCGAGCGCCGCTGAAAGGTGCACCATCTTCGACAACTTCCTCGCCGACCCCAGGTACACGTTTGCTGGCATCTCCATCAGCGGCGACAAAACCAGGCTAGAGAGCGTCAATCTGGAGGTCACCAACTTCGTCGACATCCAGAAGGAATGGAGGGTGCCCTAGGCCACCAAGGAGTTGGACTCCCTTGCAGACGTCGCTGACATGCTCATCGATGACTACTACAACAACATGAAGAAGATCACCGACGAAAGAACAGAGGCGATGGGCCACCCTGCCTCTGTCCATGAGGCACATCGAGTATGCGGGAAAGGACGCCTATGCAGTGTACGAGATATGGAACCGCATCATGCTCACCCAGGATGGGCTTCGCCGTGCAAAGCTGGAGAAGGAGGAGCCCCCTGAGAATCGTGCCAGGAGCAGCTGGGGAGACTCTACCTAGTGAAAAAGCAGACAGTGCCGGCCAAGACCCAACATTGCTCGCATCATTTTAGATTTATCATCAAATTTGCTTTCTATTGTTTGCTTATGGATCGTTAGTTTGCTTGTGATCGTTTGCTTTCGCTAAATTTTGTTTGCTTGTCATACAAAATGGCTTGTAATGATGAACTTTGCTTATGTTACGAAGCACTCTATTTCAATTACAAAACTAGAGTTCAATATCAGAACATAGTGTAGTGCACACAAAGTATGTGATTCTAGTAGTGGACGAAACGGAGGATGATGTAGTGCACAAATAAGATGCATGCAGTGCAAAATGTGGGCACATGCAATATGGTATTCTGATGAATGAAGTACACACAGAACTAACAAAGCAGTGCACATTGTATATTAGAAAAGAATACGTAAGAGGAAAAACACTAAAAAAACGTGACCAACATGCATTGCACAAAAATGGACCTTCATATGTAGTGCGGAATATGCGCACATGCAGTACACAAACCAGATGAATGCAGTGCAAAATGATTTAGTAAGCACTACATGCCCTATATTAGAAAAACACGTAAGAGGAAATATATAAAAAAATTAACCACCCAGGTGCAACCAGGCCCCAGCTAGTCTCGTAGTAAGTCTACACCCATAGTAGGCGAGTCCGTTCTGAGCCACGATGCATGGGGCCGGTAACACATGGGCCCACAGATCATAGTGGATCGGGATGTGAGCGTCGTGTATAAGGGCCCAAATAAGTAACCAGAGGAGTTCGAGACTGTTGCCTCTCCAGGGCTTATAAACAGGTCCGGCATGCTCTCGGCGGGCGAGATGGGACTAAACATTAGCGCGCGCGCGCACAACGCACCGGGGACCAGCCATCCTGTCAGGCCTATAAACAGCCACTGCGAACAATTTTTTTAATTTTTTTTTCAAAACTAGTATTGGCGCACCACACACCAGGTGCGCCATTAGTAATATGTCAATAATGGTGTACCTGTATCTGGTGCGCCACTGCTATATAGCAGTGGCGCACCACATACATGGTGCGCCATTAATGTCCATATTAGCTATAACCCTTTTCCTAGTAGTGCTACTTGGGCCGAATGCGTTTTCACTCCCCAAACACAGGCCCAATGCACAAAAGAGAGGCCGCTGAATATTAAAAAAACATTCCCACATACCATGAAAAACCACAGCCAATTAAAATATAAACAATAACTAGAAAAATAAAAAAAACAAATGCAATCCACGCATTCTGCAGTTCGTTGTAATACGAGAATGCAGTTAGCTAGATTCAAGTAAGTAGTGATGTTGCTTCTCAAATGCATTCGCGTAGGCTGAATCAGAATCAATCCACCACCTAACACCAACCACAACATTTATTACTTCCGTTGCTCAATTGCCTGCATAAAACCTATCCATTCATGCTCCAGACTCACACAACTCCTCCCCCATTCCTCTTTTTCTTCAAATCGTAGATCTAGGGTTCCTCCCATCCCCAACTATTCTCTGAAATTCCACTGAACCCGCCATGGACTGTTTGTGCGGGTGTTAGGCAAGGATGGCGCCGGTAGCGGACAGATGCATGTACGCAGATGGTCTAGAGCTCACCGATGCTGAGTGGTGCAGCATGCTTGGGTGCCTGATTGATACCCAACAGGGGATTTCCGGCACCATTTCTTCATCGCCTCACATTCGCGGACCTGCAGGAAAGTTGCGTTGTTTTCCCCTCACAATTTTTGACACAAAATAGGCTGCACCTCCACATCTGAATGTATTTTTTCATAAATTTGCTCAGTAGTATCAACAAATACAAAAAGATATGTGTTGTTGTTTGGATTTGGCATCTATTAATACTAGATAGATCTACCTACTTTTCTTCAGTACCACACCAAGTATAGAACACTAGTTAGATCAGAATCGGAACACACGAACAAAAAGAGGTTCAATAGATCAGTGTTGTAGTTCTCTTATCATGCTAGCGAAGTACACTTCAAATGACCTTCCAGTGCAAACATGTTACAGTATAATATGTATTCTACTAAAACTAGAGGTCAATTCCGTATATAAGTTTGTTCATACATTTGCAATTGCTTTCGTAAAAATAAGTCATCTATATGTACATATTTAAGTCAACTTTGGTATTGAGTTTACTTATAAAATTTGATGTTTACTTATAAAAATTCTTTTTGCCATGCATGCCAAAATACAGAAACTACCATAATAAGGTTTCCTACTCCGAGTTCAGGGAAGGTTACTTTAGAGACACAACAAAAGAATGGGTATGCAGACATGCAAGCTGACTACCACATTGACTCTGAAGACTGCATCAACATAACTACTGACTGGAAAGATTTTGTCTCCCAGAATGGCTTTGAGGCTGGAGAAGTGGCCATGGTGTTTTTCTACAAAGAAGAAGACTCCTTGAAGTTTACAATATTTGCACTATAGGTTATCTAGGATAAAGCAAGCCATCTATGTCATATTGTAATGCTTTGTTTATGTTGTATGCTTTTAAAATTATGTCCATTAGAAGGCTTGAATGGTGCCTACTTAAAGTATGCAACCTCATCTGCATTATTTTATCACCTATTTTAGACAAGTTGCTGCTGACAGAAATGCAGTTCTCTAATACACATAGTACGGTCCCTATATAAAAAAAATACAGTAATCTGAACAATAACAATGCAATGCCAATGGTCGAAAACTTTGTAGTTAACCAATGTTGTTCAACAGAATTCTCATGGTATGGAGTTCAGAAGAATTGACATGAATAGCACAAATGGTAGCATAACTATTCTGATAATGTAGTACGAAAGTGTAAACTATGCAGTTCTCTGAAACACAGAATGTAGTTTAGAAAAAGAATTATCTCATAAGCTGTCATGCCCACTATAATACAGTAAAAGTGAATCCCACTACTTAACAAAATGCAGTACACTAAAAACATATGCCAGAACTACAACAATAAAATCAAAGCAGTACAGGTCCAGACATGTAGGAGACTAACCGAGTTGCCAATTCCACTCGCAGTTCGATAAGTGGCCAAAATATTGCGCAACCACTCAAATTTGAACAATTACCCACAAAAAATACATCAAACCCACGGCCCCTTGGATGAACAACATGCGCTATTCTTTAAAAATGCACACCAAAAATACGAACATTACATGCGCAATACAGTGAATTCAAACCAAAAGGAGAAACTAATTACAAGATTCAAAATGCATCGGCGCACAAAATACAAAAAAAACAACAAGAACAGACGAGCGGACGAAGCTCACACACCCAGACAATCGATTTTGCAGAAATTGAAAACTAACTCCTCAAAATTAGACAAATTATAGAGTAAACGGACCGATTAAAACGAATGTAATCAAAGAATTCCTACTAACAAACAACATCTGAGCACGAAAAAGTCACATCCGATGCGAACACGAATGAACCGAGAAAGCTCATCCGCCAAATCGCTCGATTTGCAAAGATATTAGTCGTTTTTCCTATAAATTACAAAAAATAAAGGTCAAATGAGATCCAGAAACAAATTAAATCATCCCGCAAGACCCGATTCCACACAGAACACATGGGCAGACTGCCAAAAAATGAAGAAGTTCTCCCGTGAAGCATTGCAGTGCTCATCGTAAAAAAGATGTAGTGCGCTTCTGTTGAGCGTGCAGTGCGGAAGTGTTATCAAAATAACTATTCTGCTAATATTAGCAAAATAGACCGGCTATATATACATACATACATACACACACACATACATACATACATACATACATACATGCATACATACATTTGGGCTATTCTGTTTCGCGTAACAGAATATTATTTTGTTTCTTAACTTGAACGGATGGCCTTGAGACGTTGGACTGATAGGCTTTCCCATTTGAACTGATCTTCCTATGTCTTCGATGAACGGAAATAGGGGGTTCAATGAGGAGCTTCTGAGGGTTCTCCGGCGTGCTGATGTAGGCCATTCGTTGCCAAAGGAGTCATGTTCGGTATTCCGCACGAGCGCACGCTCACCTAGTCGTGTTTTCCTAGCTCAAGTTACCGGAGGTAACGACGTCGGCATTGGCAGCAGAGGTGTTGCGGGCGCTGGTGTTTGGCGTGGTGTTTGTAGCCGTCAATTTACGTTTGCTTGTTCTTTTATGTGTTATAGCAATGCTGGAATGATCTGTGAGTGAGAGGTTTTGGAGATATTTTGACTGTAATTTCTTATCAGAAGTTTTGTCGTCCTTGGTCGTTGGCCATGGCCGCCATGCAAGTGTGTTCTTCTTTTTCTAATGATTTTTTTTCAAATTGGCGTTGCAGGGAGAGCGATGAGGATCGTATGAACATTTTTGCATTGTCAATTTTGCTCCTTGAGTTGTTTCTACCCGGTTCCCATATGATTTGTTCATCGGTGGAGGTGGTGTATCGTGGCTGACTGTAGCATATGATTTCTTAAAGATTGGTCAAATGCTGTAATTAAGTTTCATGTTCTTCTGTGTTGTTGAATTTTGTGGGTAGGCATCCATGGTTCTTGAATGGCTGCCGTATGTCTAGTTGGACTGCTCCCGGTCAAAGTTGTATGACTGTTTTTAGGATCGAGAGTATATCGACCAGAGGGGGGTGAATGGGACATTCAAAATTTCTTTCAAAAGGTTTGAAGAAAACCCAATCACAGCCGCCGAAATAAGGTTTAGTGGAAATGAACTCAATCAAGCATACTATTGAGGAACAAAACCATCGATGTAGGATGCAATAATGGTTCGAGCATAGTCTACAACAGGCTTGATGATAACGATAGTAATTCAATATGCCAACAGATATAATATCATGAAAGAGAGCTGGTAAAGAACTACGATAGAAAACTTTGAGGAATAATCAATGTGAGGTAACCGATCACAACACAGAAGATGACATGAACTAAGATAGCATAACAGAATGAAGAGGGTGCAACAATGTGGGCATCGAACAATAACTGATGGGAATGACAGAAGAAATAAGAGCGAGTGATATGAAATAGAGAATGAATGATTAGATAAACTATCGTCACGGAGCATGAATATAAACTGCTAAAAGTATTGGAGTGAAGTAAATTGAACCAGTGGTGCTCGATGGCGACAGAGAGATTTGGTAGACCAGTTCACCCTTCTACCAAAGGGCTACATCTGGTTGAAGGGGTTGTGACTTAACACGGGAGATAAACTCTCTTCACCCTATTCTCCTTCAACTCAAAGCTAATCAGACTCCAGTTGATTTCACTCATGGTAGATACTTGTCGGCGATCTCAAAACCTTCAGTCGACCTTCGCGGACCACAATCACTCTTTGTTGTTGAAGATCTTGCTCGGTGAAGACAACAACTCTTCAACACTCGAGCCGACACCAATCCATCTAGAGAGTGCGCAGCTCTCAAGAGTAATAGGTACAAGGACTCTAACTCCAAACTAATGTGATGCTAAACCACTGTGTAAGTTTGGGCTCTTGTTTTTTTTTCTCTCGGTGGATCTTAAACTCAAATCACTCGAACAAGGGTTTCTAAAATCAATCTTCTCAGAAATCTCAAGCGGAGCAGCCAACGGATAATGTTGGAGTGGGGTGGCTATTTATAGTCGCAGCCTTCGATGATGGGAAAGACCAAATTGGACATGTGGAGCAGCCAATGGCCACTACAAAGAAAAGAAACATCCGTGACATTTTGGGTCAAACGATTTTTTTTCCTGTCATGCTTATGACACCTTTATGACAATAATTGTGACAAAACCCGGTATCATCATAGATGTGGTGGGCTCCTTCTTCTATGACAAAAAATCATGACAAAAAATGGGCTTTTCGTCCTGGGCGGGCCGGAGATGCAGCTGCATGACATTCTTCGGGCCGTCCATGATGGAAAAAACCATGGTAGAAGGGAGGGCGAGGAAAATATTGGGGAGTCCCCGGTTATGGTGGGTGGTTGGGGCCGAGCGATGCACGTTTCTCTTGTACACGTACGCGCGTGGGTGCGAGGCGTTGGGATCTAACTGAACCCGAGCGAGAGGTGTTCGCCTACTAAAACCGAGCGATTGCACTGCAGGCTATGCGTGACTGAACCCGAGCGATCGATCAATCTGGCTGTTAACTGAACCCGATCGAGCGATTCCTTCGCTACTACTGCTAACTAAAGCCGATCGAAACTGCTGGCTCTTGATGAACAATGAGTGTTGTTGGGTGGTTGGATGAACAGTTCCCGGTGGGGGTTGGATGAATAGGCCCTGTGGTAGTAGAGGTTGTTGCCACTGGATGGACAGGACCCCGATCGATCGAGCCGGTTGGGGGATGGATGAACAGGACCTCGTGGAGGGCTGGATGAACAACAGCCGGTGGAGGGTTGGTTGAACAGTAGCCGATGGAGGGCTGGATGAATAGTAGCCCATGGAGGGGTGGTTGAACAGGACCCCGTGGAGAGGGCTGGTTGAACAGTAGCCGGTCGAGGAGAGGTGGAGGCTGGATGAACAGGAGCCCGTGGATGAACAGTAGCTGGTGGAGGCAGGAGGGAGTCGCTATGGATGAACAGTCACACGTGGAGGCTGGAGGAGGTTGATGGTGGATGAACAGTAGCTCGTGGATTCCTGTTTTGCGGTACGCCACACCCCTCCTGATGAATAGGACCCCCGTTTTGACCGTATCGCTCCAACACAAGCCCGTTTCCTCCGTTTTGCGGTACGCCACACCCCTCCCGATAAACAAGACCCAGTTTCGACCGTAGAAGCTCGAAGAGAAGTCCGTTTTCTCCGTTTTGCGGTACGCCACACCCCTCCCGATGAACAGGATCCCGTTTCGACCATAGGCGGTCGAACACAAGGCCGTTTCCTCCGTTCTGGGGTACGGCAGGCCTCGTTTCGGCTGTTCCATCCAAGTCGGTTGGCTGCCGATGAACACGACGCATTCCGTTGCCTCCCGATGAACACGACGATGCAGTTTCTTCGTTCTGACCTAGCCATGTACACTAGCCCTGGCCGTACGTATGCACGAGTAGGTGTTCGAGACCCCGCCCATCTATACGTACATGGCCGTATTACTTTCTTGCACCCTGGCTGTACGTACGTGTACATCCTAGGTCCACGCCTCTACTATGACACGTGCCCTTCCTTGCTCGGCCACGGTTCATTGCTGCAGCCTGCAGACAGACCGATCGACTAGTATATACATACACGTTCGTGACCAGAATGACAATGATACGTACGCTTCAACCAGGTGGGTCCCGACTGTCAGGAGGATAAGGAGGCACTTCCTTGCGTGCGAAGATGTAGTTGGTGGGTCCCAGCAGTCAGGGGGAAACATTTTTTTCATGAAATACGGTGGCCCGTCTAGTGGGTCCCTGCTATCAGGTGGAGGAATCATTATTTTACATGTAATAAGGTTGCAATTCCTTGCTGCGGCCGTGGACCCTGCTGTCAGCCTCTCCACGTACCGTACTCTTCCGATGGAAGTCGTTCCTTGACTAGATTGACCACGCCGCGCCAAGAGCACCAAGGCGGTGGACGACGACGAGGCCTGGGAACGGGACGGCGTGGAGCCAGGGAAGACGCGGTAGTGGGTGCCCACGCGAAGAGGAGTACGAGGGTTGACTGGTTTGGCTGTGGTGTGAGGATGCCATCGCCGCAGAATAACAGGGGGTGTGGCTGAGTAGAGGGATGTCCAGGCCAGGGGTGGGAGTAGTAGGGGCGGTGAGGCCTCCATGGCAGCATAGCCAGCCATGGGAGGCAGGAGCACACGGTGGTCTGAACGGCTGGAGCAAGAAAATCAGATGTTGAAGAAGCAAGACGACCTTTGGATGTCAACAATCCAATGGTCACTGGTGATAGAATCATTTATTGACTAAGTTAAAAACGCCCTCCGTACGCATCAACTTAGTAGGGCCTCAAGTCAGCCTCCAAATCTGGTGGGTACCAGCTATCATGGGAAGCACTCGTTATTTTTCACTTAATAAGGAGGCACTTCCTTCCGTGCCAAGATATAGCTGGTGGGTCCTAGCTGTCATTGGGAGGATTCATTCTTTTGGCATAATAAGGAGGTACTTGCTTGCGTGCAGCCACAGACCATGTGGGTCCCAACTGTCAGCCTCTCCATGTGCATCCCTCTTCCGATGTTGTCGTTTGTTAACAACGTTGACCAGCCGTGCCGAGAACACTAGCGCGATGGACGACGGCGAGACCCAGGAAGGGAATGACCCGGAAGTGGCGAAGCCACAACAGTGGAGGGATGTGGGTGAGTACAGTAATGGCCTGGCCAGCGGTGGGAGTAGTAGGGGGCAGTGAGGCATGCACGCCTACATAGGCGGCCACGGAAGGTCAGAGCAGGCGGCTGGAGCAAGAATCAGAGATTGAAGAAGCATGACAGCCGTTGGATTGACATCCAACGGTTACGTCTGCTAGAATCGTTTGTTGTATATAATAAGTAAAAAAATCTTGCATACGCGTCAACTTAATAGGCCTACAAGTCACACCATTACCTATTTTTTAGTAATTTACAGCTCATTGCAACTTCTTCTGCAATTTATTGCCGTCGTTTTTTTGTTGGCCAGGGCCAGGGTTAAAAATTGAAACGAAATTTCACATATTTCTATGGGGTCCAAACTATTTTTAACACCGAAATGTCGAGCCAGATTTAAAGTACTATGAAGATATATTTAAATTAGGTTAAAGCCCTGTGAAATTGGAATATGAAAATGTGAAAAAATTCAGAAATCATAAAGTAATTGCAATTTGTTGTCTGTTTTTTATATTTACAGCCCATTTCGTATTACTTTCAAGATTTGCAGCCATCTTCAAAGAGTTGCAACCCATCAGGGCGTAGAAAAACAAGTAGGCCTGGATTGGGTATTGTTCATAAAAAATAAACTGGGCTTATTTTTACAAAGAAAAAATAGCTGGGCCGGTCATGTGGTGAACGTAAAATATAAGCCAGGGCTAGACGGGCCACAGCCCAGTTGAAACCTGCTCCATCTCAACAATAACAAAAAATACTGCTCGAGTAGCTACATCCCAGGTGTCAGCTGATCTTGTGTTGTTATCTTATCTATTGACTAAATATGCTGACAATGTCGTGGGTTCCAGATGTTAGGAAACCACTAGTAGGAAGCATTTTCTTATTCTATACGCCGACAATGGAGTATATATAACAAAAAATGAGGTACTTCCTTGCGTACGGCCATGGACATGGTGAGCCCCTACTGCCATCCTCTCCATGTACAGTCCTCTCCCGATTCCTCTTGTTTGCTGACCATGTTGACAACGTGAGAGGGCGGCGCCGCGGCGAGCGCACCAAAGCACGCGGAGGATGACGGCGAGGCCTTGGACATTGGCATTAACAATTTAGGAGACGGTGGGGCGGCGATGCGTGCGTTGGGGCGCAGCCAGCCGTGGGAGGCAGAAGCAGGCGGCCCCGCCGGCACTGGTTTGGTTTTGGGGGCTGGAGGAAGACAGGACTGTAGAAACACGACAAGCTATAAAAGCATCAGGAGTACTTAACAACCTTAACTGAAACCAGTAGGGGCACTTAACAACCATAGCTGAAAGCAGTATGAGTACTTATACAGGTTCAACCGTATAAAGCACGCCTCGAATAGTGCTACGTTGCCATAGTGAGGCCACCAAGCCCTAGGACAAAACCCAGGTGCCACCCCGCGCATCCACAACCTTCTGAAAGGGGCTTCATCTCGCAATGTGGTCAATAAACATGATATTCGCTTTAGATCCATGGAAAAGCATGAGCATAACCTTTTGTCCTATTCTCCAAGATGGAAGGGCCTTCATTATTTGAGACCACCCATGAATAAGTATCTTTCACCTCCAAGTGGAATGGAGTAGGTTGACATAAACATCATGTCATCACAACAAAACTCTACGACTCAAAGTATTTATTCAGAAGGGCTCCAAAGAGTGATACATAGTAAGAATTACAATCATGGGTCACATGACCCAACACACAGAACATAGAGGCAACGGAAGTATCACATGTCTAAGTACAGACAACTACAAATGAAAAAGGCTGAGAAGCCTGACAATCTACAAGACCCTCCCAACGGTACAAGATCGTAGCTGAGGTTACAAGCTAAACGTCGAATTCCACGCAGAACTACTAGTGAGAGTGAAGTCTCTCTAGAAAAACATAGATTAAGAAAACGTGAGTACAAATGTACCCACCAAGACTTACATCAAAACTAGCTACATATGCATCAGTATCAACAAAGGGGGTGGTGGAGTTTAACTGCAGCAAGCCAACTTTGACTCAGTGGCTATCCTGTACTACGATTGCAAGTAACTCTTTTGAGGTGGCGCACACAAGTCCACATATTCACCATATCAATACACCACTATGGATCCGCTCCCGTCTCCATACTAGAAGTCCATCCATAGCACTCACGCTTATCTTGCGCATTTTAGAGTATCCACTTTCACTTGTCTATGAACTGCATAAGCAACCAAGTAGTCCTTTAATGCGGACGCAGCTATTCGAATAATTTTGTTACCCTGCAGGGGTGTACTTCTACACACACGCTTCCACCACTTATCGCCGCTTACACGACATGTACTCGGCAACCTTCAAGAGGAAGCCCGGCGAGGGTGTCGGCCATGACCTGACTAACCACACAAGTCCCTAGTCCAGGTTTATTTCCTATTCGGCTTCCATCCGCAAGGAGATCCGGCTGGGGTGTCCTCAACGGCCCCAACAAACGATGTGTACAGGGTTCCGAGGCACCAAACGGGCGTCTCGGTACATCGGGCCACGTACCTACCGCATCACAGCCCACCCCTAGGGTCAGCACTGCGCACGGCCTCAGGTATACTACAAACACCATAAACTACTTGCAGCTCTTCGACAGAGGACAAGGGCAGTTAATAAGTCGAGAGGGCCCATTTGTTTCGGGCCCAACACATGGTAGTAGCTGATCTTGAATCACACACACAGAACTAAGGTCCTAGGGATTGTTCCAATGAGACAACCCACCATGTCCTCCTACATGGCCTCTCATCGCTACTTTACCAAATCGTGTTCACACACTTAGCTCTCAATAGTAGGACATGTTCATCACCATTCCAATCCATCCCAGATGAATCAGACCCGACACAGCTCTAAGCAATAGCTGGCATAACAAGCAAGCATAAATGAGTAGGCACATCATGGCTCAAATAACTCCTACTAATGTTAGTGAGTTTCAACTATTTACTGTGGCAATGACAGGTCATGCAGAGGAAAGGGGATCAACTACCACAACACATAACCATTGAAACATTGTTGTCCTAATGCAGTAAAAGAGAGCAAGAGCGAGAGATTGGGATTGTATTGAAATGTTCAATGGGGGTTTGCTTGTCTGGCACTTCTGAAGATACAGAACTCTTCATCAGTGTCATCGAACTCATTGTCAGAACAACGTCTACTGAGGGGGGGCAACAACGGCAAACAAAGAAGGAACACAATCAATGCAATGCAACAATATGGTGCATGAATGTGACATGGCAATATGCTATTGATTGAGATAATGCAACTAGCAACAAGTTAAATGAAGTTCGTTTGAGCCCTAGGTTCAAATTAAAACTCCATATGTTAATATTCAAATGACATTCAATTGATTTGACCTGATCAACATGTTTAACTTGCTTTAACATGCATAAAACCAGTACCAATGGATAGATTGGATTTTTTGAAAAAAAATATCTTATATAAATTATTCCATTTGGAGTTATAGATTATTTTCTATGAATTTTTGAAGTTTTGGATATTTTTTGAAATAAATGAATCATTTCTAATTTATTTTAAATCCCAGTAAATATTTACAGCATGAGCATGACATCAAGATGAGCTCAGCAGGTCAACTGACTGCTCCAGGGCAAACCTGACCAGTGGGGGCTACTGGTCAGTGACTAACCTAAGTAACCAAGTTAATTAACATTAATCTAATCCTAACCTAGGTTAGTTAAGGGCCTAGGGCGACATGTTAGTGACATAGAGTTAGTTAGCAAGGTGATTAATCCCTAACAATGGTGATTAGCACTAATTAAAACCTAAACTAATTCAGTTAGGGGCCGACCCTACATGCCATGGACTCAGGTGGCATCCAGCCGGGGTCAAAGTGGGTCAAACCCACTGGCGGCTCGACACCGGCGAGTCCAGATGCGGCAGAGCGCGTTGGAAATCGCCCATAGGCGACCATTTGGATGGCGGATTAGTGCTATGTGCAGCTGAGGCTCGTGCGCATCTAGCAATGCAAGCGGGAGGGGCTGGAACGGCCGGAGTTGAGCGCTGCGTCGACCTCGGCAGCGGCCGGAGTTCGGGCTCGACCGAATCGATGCCACAGAACATGGTAGGAGCAGCGGTTGGGTGCTTTGAGCTCCTGGGGATGTGCTGAGCGCATTGGTGGCCTCATACGCAAGCTGCAGCAGCTGTGGCCGCGACGGCGACATGGCCAGTGGTGGAAGCTCACAGCTTCGACGAATTTGACGTCTACATGATGCA
The DNA here is from genome assembly GCF_003073215.2 of Triticum urartu. NCBI lineage: Eukaryota > Viridiplantae > Streptophyta > Magnoliopsida > Poales > Poaceae > Triticum > Triticum urartu. The sequence goes on from NC_053028.1 coordinate 317,060,475, forward strand.
AATGAGGCAGGGAGATAGGGGTTCAACATAGGAACTCACAGCGCTCATGTTGAGCAGATCAGCGGGTTCGGGGAAGGCTAGAGCAGTTAGGGCAGCGACGGCGATCTCCAGTGGTAGAGGAGGAAGAAGGCAAGGTAGCCGGTGATGTAGGGCATCCGGCGTCGCGTGGCTCTGCCTAGATGATGAGGACGACACTGCGGTTCTTCTGGGCTGGATGGCGAGGCGAGGGGTGGATGATGGTCGTGGCTACGGCGAGCAGCGGCGATGGCTACGCTCGGTGCGTGCGAGGGAGAGAGCTAGGGAAGGGAAAGGGGACGAGGGAGAGTGAGAGAGGGTCGAGGGAGCTATGTGGCGTCTCTAGGGCGGCGTCGGGGAGGTGGCAGCAAGCAGGAGGTGGCGCGCGGGTGCTGGCGCACGTCGGGCACACGCCCTCCTACCTACTAGCAAGAGGTTGAAGACGGTGGCGGCTGCGGTGGGCTGGGCCAGGTGGAGTTGGGCCAGGTGGGCTGCCAGGTGAGCGCCAAGTACTTTCTCTCTCTCTCTCCTTTATTTCTGTTTTCTATTTATTTTCCTCTGTTTTGATTTAGTTTAAAAATTAAACCATTTGATAAAATGATGAAAATAATTGTGGGCACTTGTGAAATTATTTACAACAGCCCTCAAATACTTTCAGAATTATTTGGACATGTAAAAATATTTATAGCATTGAAATGTCTAAGAACAAATACTATATGATTTAATTCAATAACCCATAGTATCCTAGAAAAGTGTGCACCATTTTTGGCGGAGGTTTTGGACCCCAAGAAATGATGAACATTTATGAAGGGCATTTCAAGTTCATTTAAAAAAATTAGGTTGGACCTATTTGAATTCCATTTGGTGCTAGGGTTTTAACATCCCCAATTCAAATTCATTTGAATTTGAACATGATGATCAAGCAAAGAAAAACAAGGACTGATCTAGGGCTGTGACAACTCACCCCCACTAAACAATAATCTCGTCCCGAGATTCAAGACGTGAGGTAAGAAGACAGAGGGGACACAAAGCCAACACAATCTTCTTGATCAAACTGCCCTTCTCGAGGATGTTTATTCATTGCATCATCTTGATCTCGACGTCTTTCTTTGAGAACTTCATCCAACACGACGACGGCAGAAAGAAACTTTACAGGAATCGATCTTCATGAAGATCAAGCGACTCACGATCAACTCATGGAGTGAGACGTAAGAACGTCTCTTGAGCTGAGACCAAAACACATATCAGGGAGGAATGTAAGAAACAGATGATGGAGGTTCAATTTGGTAGGCAACAATTCCAAGCTGGAGTAGGATGGTACATGGTTTCAAAGTAGCAAGGAGATAATTGCAATGATTCCATAATGGGACACCTCGGGGGAGGTGACTCGTAGAAATATTCCCTTGAGTGGCAAAAGGAATTACTTTTGATACATGGTTCATTGAGACGCTTTATACCAGGCTAGGGCCATTCACAAACGACCGTCTGAAGGAGTTCGAAAGAGAGGCATACTTAGACTAGAATGGATGATGTGGACCACCTTGTTGCAGAAAACACAATGAGTGATTTTTGCTTATCATTTGGAAATGGATGGGACCCATGGTCGGACCACTTTTGAAGATGATCCTGAACAATAATTACTGAAAATGTAGACCATAGTAAAATGGCATAATGGTGGGTGTAAGATGAGAACAAAAGGCTAATGCTGGGAATGTTCCAACCATCATATCTGCCTGAGATTCAGATCTGGTTGGTAACAGGATATTCCAGATAGCATGTCTGGAAAAGAAAGGTAGCAACACAATCGACGAGATGATGTTGCGAGATTCTCAGGAACTGGACTATGGTAGTAAGCTCCAAAACATGAGCGGGTTCTGCTACACACATGTGAACACGCTGTCCCAGACAAGCATGACCACATAATAGTCTTATAATAAAACACTACTGGGCTCAGGTGGGGAACCATCATCGAGGATATCGAAGTTTTTACGCAAGTCCATGGATTAGATCCCAAGCATAGACTTCTCTTCCTTGAACAAGTCAATCAGTGGCTTGGTGTGCTAGGAATGAGATGGCATGAAGATGATCAGTCTATCAAACCATAGAATACTTCGCACATGCATGCATGACTTGGGATGATTCCAAAGGAGTCAAAAACAATCTTTCTCGAATTCACAACGACAACTTGCTTCAAATGCACATGAACTACAGGAAGTCACTTCTTTCATCCAAACATATGCTTCATGAGCTAGCATGAAGAAATGCTTTCAAAAGTTTCCAACACTAGCTTAATTTCAACAAAATCATGGAGAAGATAAGGACATTGTCGATGGGCTCAACAACAATTCATCAAAATTTCCATGAAAATGGAATTCCACAAATAAATGAACACGGTAATAGCATTAGGCAGACCAAAGGATATAACGGTGTATGCCCGAGGAAATAACCATGAGTAAGACAACATCACGAACATCGTTAGTTCTGATTTGATTTGACGATAGCCCATACTCAAATCAAAGTTTGACAAGATAATGGATCCAACAACTGATCACGAGGGTCAATCGATGAAGATATCATCTTTCTTCATCACACAGACAAACGCAAAGATATCCCTTCAGAATGAACTAAGTTAGGCAAAGCTTTTATCTTCCAACTCTCCAAGTTTTTATTTAGCTTAACCAACTAGATCAGGGGTATCCAACATAAATTCCTGGAGAAGGGGTGGTTTACAAGAAACCATCTTGATCACGAGCTCAACATGACAGTCAGGGAACAACCTAGTGATACTTTCGAGAAGATGTTCAGAAGATCACGAACCACTGATATGTTATTAAGCTCGATAAAAATCTTGCTTTTCAGGGCAAGATGACATGATCAAAAGAGTGAGTAATTGACGCAATCCTAACTCGTTGATCGAAGAGTGCGCTAGGAAAAATGGACTAGGTAGCACGATCAATCTTAGAATGATAACTCAACAACCAACACGCTAAGAATGAATAATTGTCCATTAACTACCAAGCAATGGTGTTGCTAGGAGTATTGATTTCACACATCCCAACTCACTTGCTTGTATTCCGGTTACAACAACACGGGGACCGAGGAATGAATAAAGATGGCGAGAGGTATCACTGCGCCAAGAATTCATAAGAGGTGGTGCAACTCTCATGACATTCTTGACATAAAGAGGGTAACACTCCAAGGTAGAACAAAACAAAAGCTTGATTGACATTTTGATCTACGAAGCACAACTACTTTGACCCAATTCTAGGAATGGATGAGGTACTGGAGTTTGTTTCTCCTAGTCATTCTGAGATAGAATGGCCTGACAGACAACAAGAATATGAGGTATCGATGAGCATGAATGCATGACATGCTCTTGACTATCAAATGATAGATGGAGGTCAGAATACAACTAAAGAGAACAAATCAAAGGGACATATAATTTTTTGAGTTGTGGACGCATAGATGAGTATGTCGAACAAGTTCAACATATTTCTTCTAGGTAACCCATGCAGAAGAGGAAGGACTGGCAGATTCACAATTTTTGAATGGAGAACTCATCAAGAGCACTCTTGTTGTCCTCGTTGGTTCAAAGATCTTCTGCCATAATGGTTCATGGTATTGGAAGGATGATATACCACGGAACTCAAAGACTATCACAAAGGTTACTAATATCCTAAAGGAACAAACAAATACTACCAACACGAGGTAAGTAGAGTGAAACTTGGCCTCAAGAACCCAGAAATAGAATGCCTACTAACTAAATGGCATCACGGGATGCTTTCGAGAATAATGGCCAGAATCATCACACTGGGGATACAAAGCATTGCTAGATTACTAAGTGGTTCTCTAAAACGCCTAGGGTCATAATAATGGCTTCAACATATATATGCCGAGGCAATGAAGTACCTCAACTCGGCGATTAGTGTGGTTAATCTAGCCCAAAGGAACATCGAGAACGGAAAGAAGGGATTTGCAAATCATCAGACTATTTAGAAACCTGGGATGATTCGGACAGCATAATGGCTGTAAATGCTCAAAAAGATTTGAGACATCCTGCAAAATGGTGGCATAACCACTTAGCATCGAAATATCAAGTATCTAAGGACAGCTATGAACACAAGGAAGTAGTAGGAACTGAACTGAGGCTTGAAACCATCAATCCTATAAGTCTACTGATTAGTAACTGATACGTCTCCGTCGTATCTATAATTTTTGATTGCTCCATGCCAATATTATACAACTTTCATATACTTTTGGCAACTTTTTATACTATTTTTGGGACTAACATATTGATCCAGTACCCAGTGCCAGTTCATGTTTGTTGCATGTTTTATGTTTCATAGAAACCCCATATCAAATGGAATCCAAATGGGATAAAAACGGACAGCGAATATTTTTGGAATATTTGGAAAATATGGGAAGAAGAATCCACGCGAGACGGTTCCCGAGGGGGGCACGAGGCAGGGGAGCGCGCCCACCCCCTCGTGGGCCCCTCGTAAGGTGGTTGATTCTATTATTTTGCCGAAAGAAAGCTAATTTTCAGGAAAAATCTTGGCGAAGGTTTCAGTCCAATCGGAGTTACGGGTCTCCATATATATACAAAACGGTGAAAGGGCAGCCAGGGAGAACGCAGAAACAGAGAGACAGATCCAATCTCGAAGGGGCTCTCGCCCCTCCCACGCCATGGAGACCATGGACTAGAGGGGAAACCCTTCTCCCATCTAGGGAGAAGGTCAAGGAAGAAGAAGGAGGGGGCTCTCTCCCCCTCGCTTCCGGTGGGGCCGGAACATCGCCGAGGGCCACCATCATCACCGCAATCTACACCAACACCTCCGCCATCTTCACCAACATCTCCATCACCTTCCCCCCTCTATCTAAAGCGGTCCACTCTCCCACAACCTGCTGTACCCTCTACTTGAACATGGTGCTTTATGCTTCATATTATTATCCAATGATGTGTTGCCATCCTATGATGTCTGAGTAGATTTTTGTTGTCCTATCGGTGGTTGATGAATTGCTATGATTGGTTTAATTTACTTGTGGTTATGTTGCTGTGCTTTGGTGCCCATCATATGAGCACGCGCGTGGATCACACCATAGGGTTAGTTGTATGTTGATAGGACTATGTATTGGAGGGCAAGAGTGACAGAAGCTTCAACCTAGCATAGAAATTGATGCATACGGGATTGAAGGGGGATCAATATATCTTAATGCTATGGTTGGGTTTTACCTTAATGAACGTTAGTAGTTGCGGATGCTTGCTAATAGTTCCAATCATAAGTGCATAGAATTCCAAGTCAGGGATGACATGCTAGTAGTGGCCTCTCCCACATAAAACTTGCTCTCGGTCTAGTAATGTAGTCAATTGCTTACGGACAATTTCGCAACTCCTACCACCACTTTTCCACACTCGCTGTACTAACTTTATTGTTTCTTTATCTAAACAGCCCCTGCTTTTTATTTACGTGCACTTTATATTCTTGCAAACCTATCCAAAAACACCTACAAAGTACTTCTAGTTTCATACTTGTTCTAGGCAAAGCAAACATTAAGCGTGCGTAGAGTTGTATCGGTGGTCGATAGAACTTGAGGGAATATTTATTCTACCTTTAGCTCCTCGTTGGTTCGACACTCTTACTTATCGAAAGAGGCTACAATTGATCCCCTATACTTGTGGGTTATCAAGACCTTTTTCTCGCACCGTTGTCGGGGAGTTATAGCTTGGGGTAAATATTCTCGTGTGTGCTTGTTTGCTTTATCACTAAGTAATTTTTATTTGCTGTTCTTAGTTGTTTTCTATCTTTAGTTATGGGTGGGAAACGCAAAATACCAAAAAAAATTGTACCTACTGAACCAATGGTTGAAGAACCACTCAAAATCTATCACACTCCTGAAGCTTATTACTTGGATCATCTTCGATCCCTATGTGCTTGTGCTGAAACCCCAACTAGCTTAGTTGAGGGAAAATCTTTAGATGAGCATGCTTGTTATGTGCGACACCGCATGTCTGAAAAAGGGAAATGTTTACTAGATCAAATTCATCATTTGCAATGCTATGCTTGGAATTTATGCGAAATATATGATATTACTTGTTGTTCTGAAGACCCTAAGAAACACCTTCCCTACCAATGTTTGTTTAGTGATAATGGAATCGTATCTTCTTATGCTATGGGTGTTTATAATTACTATGATGTTCAACAAATTGAAGAATTTGTTGGTTTTAAGGGTGCTTATGAAATTGCTTCTTTGATTGAAAAGTATGATGCTACTCTTTACAAATCTGAAAATTTTGCCATACTTGAATATTGTTATGAGAATTACGCTTCTAATGCCTATTCTAAACCATATATCGAGGTCTCCTCCGCTGTCCAAGAAGAGATTAATATTTTGCAAGAGTCTATGGAAGAAGAAATTGATGAAACTCTGAGCTCATTGGATGAAAAAGATGATGAGGAGAGCGAACAACGAAAGGAGGAAGAGCGGATTAGCTACCCGTGCCCACCTTCTAATGAGAGTAACTCTTCAACTCATACATTGTTTGATTTCCCTTCGTGCTTACCAAAGGATGATTGCTATGATGATTGTTATGATCCCGTTGATTCCGTTGAAATATCCCTTTTTGGTGATGCTTGCTATGCTTGTGGCCAAGATGCCAATATGAATTATGCTTATGGAGATGAACTTGCTATAGTTCCTTATGTTAAACATGAAATTGTGTAACATTCCAAAATTCTAAATTTTGGAATGTTATATTAAATAGGTAGGTTTGATGGATTGTTTGATTGATTGTGTGAAATTGAGTGGATTCGAAACTTTTGAAAGTTAAATGAGAGGGAATAAAAGGACTACCCCAAACTTTCATTATTGCTTTTACGATCTCCATGAATTCAAATACATTTCATCACAAAACCCTAGAGAGAAGATGACATGACTTCTTCCATTTAAATAAATGAAAAGGGTTGTTGAAAAGATTTGAATTTCATTTGGAAATATTTCAAATTTAGAAACTTTAAGAAACTCAATGATTTTCATGAGAGAAGATAAAATGACTTCTTTAAAACATATGAAATATGAGTTGGAAGTTTAAAAGAATCAAATTTAGAGTCCCTTTGAAATTATTTTCAATTTGGAGTTATTTGGGTTTTATTTAAATTATTTTTCTCCAAAAATAAAATAAATGGAAAATAGGGTAAAATGATTCCCTACATCAGAAAATTGGAGAGAAATAATTTTGAAATCATTTTGGTATTTCTAAAATGATTTTTATTGGGTTTTATTGTAGAAGTAGCACTGTTTGAATTATTTGAATTTTGCGGATTTTATTTGACACTATAAAAATGTTCAAGTTATAGAAAATCTTTTTCTGAAAATTTCGCTATATAATATGCCTATATATAATTTAACTTTTATTTTCGTTATTCCTTTTTCCTTTTCTGTTTCTAAAAAACTGCGCCTGCGCCTGGAACTACCTGTCGCCTACGTGCGCAGCATCGTGGCATCGGGCGCCGCATCATTTTATTTTTTTTCCTCAGCCAGCCTTTTTTTATTTGACCGAATTTTTTTTTTAAACTACAGCGCGCGGCCGGGCCTAACTTTTAGCCCATTATTTTTTCAAATTTCATCTACGTACGTATATGTTTAGTCCCACATTGCCTAGCCTTTGACCCCTAAACCTTTTCCACCTATAAATATAGACCCCTAGAGCCTCCAAAAATCATCCGATTCGGGTTAAATCAATCTTTTGATTTGAGTAGATTCATTAAAGAAAAATATTTTCTCCTCTCCAGCGGAATTTCTGGAAATTGTCTCTTCTCTCCGAAGTCGTCTTTTGTATCTTTCTTCATTTTTTTCTTTTTATACTTCCGTAGTTTATTATTTCTAGACTAGTACGGTAGAATAATTAGATTATCAATTAGTCTATGTATTTATACATTAGACCTAGATTTTTTTAGCCATAGCTATTTCTCTTCCGTAAAATAGATTGGCCCCGATTATTCAAATAGCCATAATTTTTACTCGTTCATCCAAATTAGATGAAACCAGCGCCTATAGTTTTGTCTTGTTTTCACCTATCAAGTGAACCTGCCACATCAACTTTTTGAAATTTTCAAATTTGTTCAGATTCATATTCAAACTTCTTTTGATCATAAGTTGAGTTTTATACCTCCGATTTGGTTTATTATTTTTGCAAATTAAAGCTCTTGACCTAAACTTTCTGATAAGGCCAAATTCACTTAATTTTGGTATTGTTAGAAATTGTTTTCTGTTGCAAGAGTTATTTGCTCGGTTTTTATGTTTTCCGAATTGTTTTCTTCGTTCTCTCCGACCTTTGGAGTGATTGCTTATGAGTGAATGCTATTGCTTGCTCAGGATAGATTGACCGGAGTGTGACGAGTAGAACTATCAGGAGTTATGAGTGCGAATCATCTTCATCAACAGTACAAGGGAAGTTCACACTTTCATCATAACCCTTTATTACCTAGTTTTTATGCATTAGTTTCAACCCTCAAACATTGCATGGTCAGGATTTGATAACATATGGGTATTGGGAAGTAGTTGATGAGGTAGGAACCTATTGTCTTGCATTCAAACCCAGTGTGTTACTATGTTATGCTTACTGTTATGATATGCTCGTAGACGTGGTTTGGTCTGAGTGATTCATGACAGATGTGAGAGATATTATTAATGGTTAACTTAAGGTGGCTACTTTAATACACATCTGGGTGGAATGGTTGGGGTACCCTGGAGCACCCAATGGTTTGCCCGGGCACCTGAAGAACCCAGTGCTTGCCCAAGGGAATCCTGGAGTACCTGTGTGATCACCCTATGGAATGCCACCCAGGCTCAAAGGGATCATAAGATTATTCATGCTAGAAACTTTCGTGTGCAGCCACAAGCCATTATGGGCTCTGGCATAGTTGTGTAAGTTGCATGATCTTTTTAAGAGGTGGACTAGCAGATGTAGGGGGATTGTAGGTGTACTGGTCTACCCGGAGTAGAGAGTAAATGCTTCTGAAAGATTGTGTCTCGATCATCCCTTTCTCAAACATCATGTAGTGCGAGAAATACAACCGAGGAGATCGAGTCTTGTGGGGAAAAGTGCGCAAACCTCTGTAGAGTGTACAAACTAATCATGATTAGCCATGTCCCCGGTTACGGACATCTTGAGTATCTGGTTCTTGAATTATCATGTTGATCTCATCACTCTACTTAATTAGTTTGTTGGGTTGATAATTATTAATTTGGGATTGAGTTGGAGGAACCTACTCAATATTTTTAACCAACTTTGTAGCTAAATAAAATATATTCCTTTGAGGTAGGGAAAAATTGGCTTTATGCAAAAATAAACTTAGAGCTTTCCACCAGCCAAATATGCATGTAGTGATAGCTATTATTCAGCATTATCCTACAGTGTGAATTTGCCAGTACATTCAATGTACTGACCCTTTGTGGCTGCAACGTCTCATGTTGCAGGATTCTTACGACGAGTAAGTGATACATTAGGGTTACGATTTCTACACTCAACTTTGCCGTTGGTGTTGATGGGAATCCACAACCTTGTTGTTACTTCCGCTATTTGGATTGAGGTAATAGTATTTACGTTACTTTATACATGGGATTTACCTCTGTTATAAATCCTCGAGTACTGTGTGTGTCAGCATACCGATCCAGGGATGACACTTAATCACAGAGACTTGACCGTCTAAGGTCGGGTCGCTACAAATTGTTGCTATTGCACCCACGCATGATAGTCCTATTATCTTTTTGAATTCTCCCAACTACATTATACCGGAGAAGTTTGCACTTATTAAGGATTATATTGATGGGTTGCATTTTAATATTACACATGATGATTTTGATGAATATAATATGATGTCCTTGCTGCTCCTACTTGCAATTATTATGAGAGAGGAACTATATCTCCACCTCTCTATGTTTCCAATACGATAAAATTGCAAGAAACTGTTTATACTATGCATTGGCCTTTACTTTGTGTGCATGAATTGTTCTTTTATAACATGTCGATGCATAGGAAGAGAGTTAGACTTCGTCATTACATGATATATGTTACTTTGTGCTCACTACTAAATGCCAAATCATTGCTAATTCAAATTGGCTCTGATATACCTTGGGATCCGGGTGGATCCATTAGTTGAGCACTTTATGCCTAGCTTAATGGCTTTAAAGAAAGCGCTGCCAGGGAGACAACCCGGAAGTTTTAGAGAGTCATTTAGTTCTGTTATGTGATTTTATAAAGTTTAAAAATAAAAATAATGTGCCAAGGTTTTCCTTTAGGATGTTTACAATGCTTGTTGGTTTGTGCGGTGCAGGACAGAAACTTTGGCTGTAGTGCGCGATTTTACATTTTTTTTACTGGAACGTCAAATGGTTCTCATTCTTTTTGCACTGTCTTTATATACAATTTTTTCCTAATTTTGGAAGAATTTTTCAAGTATCAGAAGTATGGTGAATGTTCAGATTATTACAGACTGTTCTGTTTTAGACAGATTCTGTTTTTGATGCATAGTTTGCTTGTTTTGATGAAACTATCAATTTCTATCAGTGGATTAAGCCATGGAAAATTTATATTACGGTAGCTACGATGCAAAAAAAATATGAATTGGTTTGCAACAATACTTAGAGTAGTGATTTGCCTTATTATACTAACGGATCTTACCGAGTTTTCTGTTAAAGTTTTATTTGGATGAAGTGTTCGATGATCGAGAAGGTCTCGATGTGAGAGGAAGGAAGAGAGGAAAGAGCTCAAGCTTGGGGATGCCCAAGGCACCCCAAGTAAATATTCAAGGAGACTCAAGAATCTAAGATTGGGGATGCCTCGGAAGGCATCCCATCTTTCTTCAACAAGTATCGGTATGTTTTCGGATTTGTTTCATTCATGCGATATGTGCAATCTTAGAGCGCCTTTTGCATTTAGTTTTCATTTTTATTTTATGCACCATGCTGGTATGAGATAGTCCTTGGTTGATTTATAGAATGCTCTTTTCACTTCACTTATATCTTTTGAGTATGGATTTGTAGAATGCTTCATGTGCTTCACTTATATCATTTGAAGTTTGGATTGCGTGTTTCTCTTTACATAGAAAACCACCATTTGTAGAATGCTCTTTTGCTTCACTTATATTTGCTAGAGCGTGGGCATATCTTTTGTAGAAAGCATTAAACTCTCTTGCTTCACTTATATCTATTTAGAGAGATGATAGGAACTGGTCATTCACATGGTTAGTCATAAAATCCTACATAAAACTTGTAGATCACTGAATATGATATGTTTGATTCCTTGTAATAGTTTTGCGATATAAAGATGGTGATATTAGAGTCATGCTAGTGGGTAGTTGTGGATTAGTACAAATACTTGTGTTTAGTTTTGTGATTCCCGTAGCATGCACGTATGGTGAACCGTTATGTAACGAAGTCGGAGAATGAGGTATTTATTGATTGTCTTCCTTATGAGTGGCGGTCGGGGACGAGCGATGGTCTTTTCCTACCAATCTATGCCCCCTAGGGGCATGCGTAGTAGTACTTTGCTTCGAGGGCTAATAAAATTTTGCAATAAGTATATGAGTTCTTTATGACTAATGAGAGTCCATGGATTATACGCACTCTCACCCTTCCATCATTGCTAGCCTCTTCGGTATCGTGCATTGCCCTTTCTCACCTCGAGAGTTGGTGCAAACTTTGCCGGTGCATCCAAACCCCGTGATACGATACGCTCTATCACACATAAACCTCCTTATATCTTCCTCAAAACAGCCACCATACCTACCTATCATGCCATTTCCATAGCCATTCCGAGATATATTGCCATGCAACTTCCATCATCATATACATGACTTGAGCATTTATTGTCGTATTGCTTTGCATGATCGTAAGATAGCTAGCATGATGTTTTCATGGCTTGTCCGATTTTTGATGTCATTGCTACGCTAGATCATTGCACATCCCGGTACAGCATCGGAGGCATTCATACAGAGTCATACCTTTGTTCTAGCATTGAGTTGTAATATTGAGTTGTAAGTAAATAAAGTGTGATGATCATTGATAACCCACAAGTATAGCGGATCAATTGTAGCCTCTTTCGATAAGTAAGAGTATCGAACCCAACGAGGAGCAAAAGGCAGAACAAATATTCCCTCAAGTTCTATTGACCACCAATACAACTCTACGCACGCTTGACGTTCGCTTTACCTAGAACAAGTATGAAACTAGAAGTACTTTGTAGGTGTTGTTGGATAGGTTTGCAAGATAATAAAGAGCACGTAAATAAAAATTAGGGGCTGTATAGATAAAGACACAACTAAATTAGTTTTAGTAAAGAGCTTTTTGTTACAAGAAAGTTATTTGTCCCTAGGCAATCGATAACTAGACCGGTAATCATTATTGCAATTTTATTTGAGGGAGAGGCATAAGCTAACATACTTTCTCTACTTGGATCATATGCACTTATGATTGGAACTCTAGCAACCATCCGCAACTACTAAAGATCATTAAGGTAAAACCCAACCATAGCATTAAAGCATCAAGTTCTCTTTATCCCATACGCAACAACCCCCTTACTCGGGTTTGTGTTTCATTCACTCACGCAACCCACTATAAGCGAATCACTAACATATTGCAACACCCTACAACGGGGATCCCTCAAACTTGCGCGATACGGAGAGCACCATAGGACAGCACCAATAATAAAACATGCAACTCAAACTAATCTTGATCATCAAATAGCCCATAGGACAAAACAGATCTACTCAAACATCATAGGATAGCCATATATCATTGGGAAATAATATATAGCGTTGAGCACCATGTTTAAGTAGAGATTACAGCGGGTAAAAGAGAGTTTACACCGCTGCATAGAGGGGGAAAGAGTTGGTGATGATGGCGGTGAAGTTGTTGGTGAAGATTGCAGTGATGATGATGGCCCCCGGTGGCACTCCGATGCTAGTGGAAGCGAGGGAGAGAGAGCCCCCCTCCTTCTTCTTCTTCCTTGACCTCCTCCCTAGATGGGAGAAGGGTTTCCCCTCTGGTCCTTGGTCTCCATGGCGTGGGAGGGGCGAGAGCCCCTCCAAGATTGGATCTGTCTCTCTCTGTTTCCGCGTTCTCATATTCTACCCTTTCACCGTTTCTTATATTCCCAGAGATCCGTAACTCCGATTGGGCTAAAATTGTAACACGATATCTATCTGGATATTAGCTTTCTTGCGGTGAAATAAGGGCATCAACCGCCTTACGGGGTGGCCACGAGGGTCAGGGGAGCGCCTGCCCCCTTGGGGCGCGCGCCCTGCCTCGTGGCCCCCTCGGGCATCGTCTCGCATGGATTTTTCTTCCCAAAAATCATATATATTCCAAAAAAATCTCCGTCAATTTTTATCCTGTTTGGACTCCGTTTGATATGGATATTCTATGACAAGAACAAGAACTCGCATTGGACACTGGATCAATATGTTAGTCCCAAAAATAGTATGAAAAGTTGCCAAAAGTATATGAAAGTTGTAGAATATTGGCATGGAACAATCAAAAATTATAGATACGACGGAGACGTATCAGCACCCCCAAGCTTAATTCCTGCTCGTCCTCGAGTAGGTAAATGATAAAAAAGATAATTTTTGATGTGGAATGCTACCTAGCATAATCTTGATCACATATCTAATCATGGCATGAATATTAAGACACGAGTGATTCAAAGCAATAGTCTATCATTTGACATAAAAACAATAATACTTCAAGCCTACTAATACAGCAATCATGTCTTTTCAAAATAACATGGCCAAAGAAAGTTATCCCTACAAAATCATATAGTCTGGCTATGCTCCATCTTCACCACACAAAATATTCACATCATGCACAACCACGATGACAAGCCAAGCAATTGTTTCATACTTTTGACGTTCTCAAACCTTTTCAACTTTCACGCAATACATGAGCGTGAGCCATGGGCATAGCACTATAGGTGGAATAGAATATGATGGTGGGGGTTGTGGAGAAGACAAAAAGGAGAAGATAGTCTCACATCAACTAGGCGTATCAACGGGCTATGGAGATGCCCATCAATAGATATCAATGTGAGTGAGTAGGGATTGCCATGCAACGGATGCACTAAGAGTTATAAGTGTATGAAAGCTCAAACTGAAAACTAAGTGGGTGTGCATCCAACTTGCTTGCTCATGAAGACCTCGGGCGTTTGAGGAAGCCCATCATCGGAATATACAAGCCAAGTTCTATAATGAAAATTCCCACTAGTATATGAAAGTGATAACTCAAGAGTCCCTCTATATGAAGAACAAGGTCCTATTTTGAAGCACAAGTGTGGAAAAGGATAGTAGCATTGCCTCTTCTCTCTTTTTCTCTCATTTTTTTATTTTATTTATTTTCTCTTTTTTTGGGCCTTCTCTTTTTTTGGCCTTTCTCTTTTTTATTTTTTATTTTTATTATTTTTTCGTCCGGAGTCTCATCCTGACTTGTGGGGGAATCATAGTCTCCATCATCCTTTTTTCACTTGGGCAATGCTCTAATGATGATGATCATCACACTTTTATTTACTTACAAATCAATATTACAACTCGATATCTAGAACAAAGATATGACTCTATATGAATGCCTCTGGCGGTGTACCAGGATGTGCAATGATCTAGCGTAGCCATGACATCAAAAATCGGACAAGCCATGAAAACATCATGCTAGCTATCTTACGATCGTGCAAAGCAATATGACAATGAATGCTCAAGTCATGTATATGATGATTACGGAAGTTGCATGGCAATATATCTTAGAATGGATATGGAAATGCCATGATAGGTAGGTATGGTGGCTGTTTTGAGGAAGGTATATGGTGGGTTTAAGGTACCAGCGAAAGTTGCGTTTTACTAGAGAGGCTAGCAATGGTGGAAGGGTGAGAGTGTGTATAATCCATGGACTCAACATTAGTCATAAAGAACTCACATACTTGTTGCAAAAATCTATTAGTCATCGAAACAAAGTACTGCGCCCATGCTCCAAGGGGGATAGATTGGTAGGAAAAGACCATCGCTCGTCCCCGACCGGCACTCATAAGGAAGACAATCAATAAATAAATCATGCTCCGACTTTGTTACATAACGGTTCACCATATGTGCATGCTTCGGGAATCACAAACCTCAACACAAGTATTTCTACAATCCACAAATACCCACTAGCATGACTCTAATATCACCATCTTTATATCGCAAAACTATTGCAAGGAATCAAACATATCATATTCAGTGATCTACAAGTTTTATGTAGGATTTTATGACTAACCATGTGAATGACCAGTTCCTTTCGTCTCTCTAAATAGATATAAGTGAAGCAAGAGAGTTTAATTCTTTCTACAAAAGATATTCCCACGCTCTAACAAATATAAGTGAAGCAAAAGAGCATTCTACAAATGACGGTTTTCTATGTGAAGAGAAACAGGCAATCCAAACTTCAAATGATATAAGTGAAGCACATGAAGCATTCTATAAAGCCATACTCAAAAGATATAAGTGAAGTGCAAAGAGCATTCTGTAAATCAACCAAGGACTACCTCATACCAGCATGGTGCATAAAACAAAAATGAAAACTAAAGCAAAAGACGCTCCAAGATTGCACATATCGCATGAACAAAACGAATCCGAAAACATACCGATACTTTTAGAAGAAAGAGGGGATGCCTTCCGGGGCATCCCCAAGCTTAGACGCTTGAGTCTACTTGAATATTTACTTGGGGTGCCTCGAGCATCCCCAAGCGTCAAGGCATCCCCAAGCTTAGACGCTTGAGTCTCCTTGAATATTTACTTGGGGTGCCTCGGGCATCCCCAAGCTTAGACGCTTGAGTCTCCTTGAATATTTACTTGGGGTGCCTCGTCCATCCCCAAGCTTGAGCTCTTGCCTCTCTTCCTTCTTCTCACATCGAGACCTTCTCGATCATCGAACACTTCATCCACACAAAACTTCAACAGAAAACTCGGTAAGATCCGTTAGTATAATAAAGCAAATAACTACTCTAAGTACTGTTGCAAACCAATTCATATTTTGTTTTTGCATTGTGTCTACTGTAATATAACTTTTCATGGCTTAATCCACTGATACGAATAAATAGTTTCATCAAAACAAGCAAACTATGCATCAAAAACAGAATCTGTCTAAAACAGAACAGTCTGTAATAATCTTAACATTCACCATACTTATGATACTTGAAAAATTCTACCAAAATTAGGAAAAATAAAAAATGTGTATAGGAAAATATTTCAAAAAGAATCAGAACCGTTTGACATTCCAGTAAAAAATGTAAAATCGCGCGCTACAGCCAAAGTTTCTGTCCTGCACCGTACAAACCAACAAGCAAAGTAAACATCCTAAAGGCAAACGTTGGCACATTATTTTTATAATACAATGGAATTGTACAAGGGGATAATTATTTTTGCTGAAAAGTTCTGTAATCAAGATTCACAAAGTTGCCGTGAGCATGAACAAAGTTCAAGGAGCTCTCCCACTTCAACAATGCTTGTCTTTCTCACTTTCACTTTCCCTTTTGAAAAAGTTTTGGGTTCCCCTCTTTATTTTTGTTGTTTTTAAACTATATAAAAGCACTTAACAGAAATAAATGACTCTCTAAAACTTCCGGGTTGTCTCCCTAGCAGCGCTTACTTCAAAGCCATTAAGCTAGGCATATAATGCTCAAGTAATGAATCCACCTGGATCCCAAGGTATATCAAAGCCTATTTTAATTAACAATGATTTGTAATTTAGTAGTGAGCATGAAGCAACATATATCATGTAACTACGAAATCTAACTCTCTTCATGTGCATCGGCATGTCATAAAAGAACAATTCATGCACACATAGTAAAGGCCAATGCATAGTATAAACAGTTTATTGCAATTTTATCGTATTGGAAACATAGAGAGGTGGAGATATAGTTCCTCTCTCATAATAATTGCAAGTAGGAGCAGCAAGCACATGCATATTATAGTCATCAAAATTATCATGTGTAATAGTAAAACGCAACCCATCAATATAATCCTTAATAAGTGCAAACTTCTTCGATATAGTGTAGTTTGGAGAATTCGAAAGATAATAGGACTATCATGTGTGGCTGAAATAGCAACAATTTCATGTTTAACATAAGGAACTATAGCAAGTTCATCTCCATAAGCATAATTCATATTGGAATCTTGGCCACAAGCATAGCAAGCATCATCAAAAAGGGATATTTCAAAAGAATCAACGGGATCATAGCAATTATCATAGCATTCATCATCCTTCGGTAATCATGAAGGGGAATTAAACAATGTATGAGTTGAAGAGTTACTCTCATTAGAAGGTGGGCACGGGTGATCAATCCTCTCTTCCTCCTTTTATTCTTCGCTCTCCTCCTCATCTTTTTCATCCAATGAGCTCATAGTTTCATCAACTTCTTCTTCCATAGATTCCTGCAAAATATTAGTCTCTTCTTGGACAGTGGAGACTTTCTCAATAAGTTCATTAATATCAGAATTGTCTTCATAATTCTCATAGCAATATTTAAGGATAGCTAAATTTTTAGGTCTATAAACCGAATCATCAAAATCTTCAAACTCTTTAAACATAGATTCAATTTCATAAGCACCCATAAAAGCAACAAATTCTTCTATTTGTTCCACATCATAGTAATCATATATACCATTAGCATAAGAAGCTAAGGTTTTATTATCATTAAATTCGCATAAAAAGGGAAGGTGTGGAGCCTTCATCCTAGAGCAACAAGTATAATCATATCTCAAGCATAGTTGCCTAGCATACCACTTCAATATATGAATTTGATCCCATAATAGTTTCCCTTTTGTGTCAAGCAGTAATCCCTAAAGTATTCACGTTGATCCAACGTTACTCCCATTACATAATTGAATGGGGTTTTCTCAGGATTATTAAAGTAGTACATAATATCTTTCACATAACCAGCATCAAGGGTTTTAGGAGGTTCCCCATCTCCATGAGCAGAACGTACACCTAATTTTTTGGTATTTCATGTTCCATATCCATAACTAAAGATAAAGAACAACTAAGAACAAAAAATAAAAATTACTTAGTGATAAAGCAAACAAGCACACACGAGAATATTCACCCCACGCTATTGCTCCCCGGCAACGGAGCCAGAAAAAGGTCTTGATAACCCACAAGTATAGGGCATCAATTGTAGCCTCTTTCCATAAGTAAGAGTGTCGAACCCAACGAGGAGCTAAAGGCAGAACAAATATTCCCTCAAGTTCTATCGACCATCGATACAACTCTACGCACGCTTGACGTTCGCTTTACCTAGAACAAGTATGAAACTAGAAGTACTTTGTAGGTGTTCTTGGATAGGTTTGCTAGATAATAAACAACACGTAAATAAAAATTAGGGGCTGTTTAGATAAAGACACAAATAAATTAGTTTTAGTAAAGAACTTTTTTTACGAGGAAGTTATTTGTCCCTAGGCAATCGATAACTAGACCGGTAATCATTATTGCAATTTTATTTGAGGGAGAGGCATAAGCTAACATACTTTCTCTACTTGGATCATATGCACTTATGATTGGAACTCTAGCAAGCATCCGCAACTACTAAAGATCATTAAGGTAAAACCCAACCATAGCATTAAAGCATCAAGTTCTCTTTATCCCATACGCAACAACCCCCTTACTCGGGTTTGTGTTTCAGTCACTCAGGCAACCCACTATAAGCGAATCATGAACATATTGCAACACCCTATAGCGGGGATCCCTCACGCTTGCACGACACGGAGAGCACAATAGGATAGCACCAATAATAAAACATGCAACTCAAACCAATCTTGATCATCAAATAGCCCATAGGACAAAACAGATCTACTCAAACATCATAGGATAGCCATATCTCATTGGGAAATAATATATAGCGTTGAGCACCATGTTTAAGTAGAGATTACAGCGGGTAAAAGAGAGGTTACACCGCTGCATAGAGGGGGGAAGAGTTGGTGATGATGGCAGTGAAGTTGTTGGTGAAGATTGCGGTGATGATGATGGCCCCCGGTGGCACTCCGGTGCCACCGGAAGCGAGGGAGAGAGAGCCCCCCTCCTTCTTCTTCTTCCTTGACCTCCTCCCTAGATGGGAGAAGGGTTTCCCCTCTGGTCCTTGGTCTCCATGGCGTGGGAGGGGCGAGAGCCCCTCCAAGATTGGATTTGTCTCTCTGTCTCTCTCTGTTTCTGCGTTCTCAGATTCTACCCATTCACCGTTTCTTATATTCCCGGAGATCCGTAACTCCGATTGGGCTGAAATTTTAACATGATCTCTATCCGTATATTTGCTTTCTTGCGGCGAAAGAAGGGCATCAACCGCCTTACGGGGTGGCCACGAGGGTCAGGGGCACGCCTGCCCCCCTGGGGCGCGCCCCCTGCCTCGTGGCCCCCTCGGGCATCGTCTCGCGTGGATTTTTCTTCCCAAAAAGCATATATAATCCAAAAAAAATATCCGTCAGTTTTTATCCCGTTTGGACTCCGTTTGATATGGATATTCTGCGAAACAAAAAACATGCAACAAACAGGAACTGGCACTAGGCACTGGATCAATATGTTAGTCCCAAAAATAGTATAAAAAGTTGCCAAAAGTATATGAAAGTTGTAGAATATTGGCATGGAACAATCAAAAATTATAGATACGACAGAGACTTATCAATCATCATTATTAGAGCATTGTCCCAGTGAGGAAAGGATGATGGAGACTATGATTCTCCCACAAGTCGGGATGAGACTCCGGACGAAAAAAAAGAGAAAGGCCAAAAAATGAGAAGGCCCAAAAAAATGAGAGAAAAAGAGAGAAGGGGCAATGTTACTATCCTTTTACCACACTTGTGCTTCAAAGTAGCACCATGTTCTTCATATAGAGAGTCTCTTGAGTTATCACTTTCATATACTAGTGGGAATTTTCATTATAGAACTTGGCTTCTATATTCCGATGACGGGCTTCCTCAAATGCCCGAGGTCTTCAAGAGCAAGCAAGTTGGATGCACACCCACTTAGTTTCAGTTTGAGCTTTCATGCACTTATAGCTCTAGTGCATCCATTGCATGGCACCCTACTCCTCGCATTGACATCAATTGATGGGCATCTCCATAGCCCATTGATTAGCCACGTCAATGTGAGACTTTCTCCCTTTTTGTCTTCTCCACATAACCCCCATCATCATATTCTATTCCACCTATAGTGTTATATCCATGGCTTGTGCTCATGTATTGCGTGAGGGTTGAAAAAGCTGAAGCGTGTTAAAAAGTATGAACCAATTTCTCAGCTTGTCATCGGGGTTGTGCATGATGTGAATATTTTGTGTGGTGAAGATGGAGCATAGCCAGACTATATGATTTTGTAGGGATAACTTTCTTTGGCCATGTTATTTTGAAAAGACATGATTGCTCTATTAGTAGGCTTGAAATATTATTGTTTTTATGTCAAATGATGGACTATTGCTTTGAATCACTCGTATCTTAATATTCATGCCATGATTAGATTATGTGATCAAGATTATGCTAGGTAGCATTCCACATCAAAAATTATCTTTTTTATCATTTACCTACTCGAGGACGAGCATGAATTAAGCTTGGGGATGCTGATACGTCTCTATCATATCTATAATTTTTGAGTGTTCCATGCCAATATTATACAACTTTCATGTACTTTTGGCAACTTTTTATACTATTTTTGGGACTAACATATTGATCCAGTGCCCAGTGCCAGTTCTTGTTTGTTGCATGTTTTATGTTTCGCAGAAACCCCATATCAAACGGAATCCAAACGGGATAAAAACTGGCGGAGAATATTTTTGGAATATTTGGAAAATATGGGAAGAAGAATACACGCGAGACGGTTCCCGAGGGGGGCACGAGGCAGGGGGCGCACCCCACCCCCTAGGCGCGCCCCTGACCCTCATGGGCCCCTCATAAGGCGGTTGCTGCTATTCTTTTGCCGCAAGAAAGCTAATTTTCAGGAAAAAATCTCGGCGAAGGTTTCAGTACAATCGGAGTTACGGATCTCCATATATATACGAAACGGTGAAAGGGCAGCCAGGGAGAACGCAGAAACAGAGAGAGACAGAGAGACAGATCCAATCTCAAAGGGGCTCTCGCCCCTCCCACACCATGGAGACCATGGACAAGAGGGGAAACCCTTCTCCCATCTAGGGAGAAGGTCCAGGAAGAAGAAGAAGGAGGGGGGCTCTCTCCCCCTTACTTCCGGTGGCGCCGGAACGCCGCCGGGGGCCATCATCATCACCGCCATCTACACCAACACCTCTGCCATCGTCACCAACATCTCCATCACCTTCCCCCCTCTATCTACAGTGGTCCACTCTCTCGCAACCCTCTTTACCCTCTACTTGAACATGGTTCTTTATGCTTCATATTATTATCCAATGATGTGTTGCCATCCTATGATGTCTGAGTAGATTTTCGTTGTCCTATCGGTGGTTGATGAATTGCTATGATTGGTTTAATTTTCTTGTAGTTATGTTGCTCTCCTTTGGTGCCCATCATATGAGCGTGTGCGTGTACCACATCATAGGGTTAGTTGTATGTTGATAGGACTATGTATTGGAGGGCAAGAGTGACAGAAGCTTCAACCTAGCATAGAAATTGATGCATACGGGATTGAAGGGGGACCAATATATCTTAATGCTATGGTTGGGTTTTACCTTAATGAACGTTATTAGTTGCGGATGCTTGCTAATAGTTCCAATTATATGTGCATAGAATTCCAAGTCAGGGATGACATGCTAGCAGTGGCCTCTCCTACATAAAACTTGCTATCGGTCTAGTAACATAGTCAATTGCTTAGGGACAATTTCGCAACTCCTACCACCACTTTTCCACACTCGCTATACTAACTTTATTGTTTCTTTATCTAAACAGCCCCTACTTTTTATTTACGTGCACTTTATATTCTTGCAAACCTATCCAAAAATACCTAGAAAGTACTTCTAGTTGCATACTTGCTCTAGGCCAAGCAAACGTTAAGCGTGCGTAGAGTTGTATCGGTGGTCGATAGAACTTGAGGGAATATTTGTTCTACCTTTAGCTCCTCGTTGGGTTCGACACTCTTACTTATCGAAAGAGTCTACAATTGATCCCCTATACTTGCGGGTTATCAGTAACACGTGATCCTGATAGAAGAATGAGAAACCTAGTTCTTAATCCCTGTAGAAATGAAAAGGATTACTCAGATCAGAAGGGCATAAGGTAAAGGAGTAAAAGAGCATTATGTTCCCTTTGACAATCAATTCCCTTATATAACTAAAGCATTTCTAGACTCAACTTCGACCAGTTTGGCTTGGTAATCCTACATCCAGTCAGGCTCTGATACCAAAGCTGTCGGGACCCCGATCCTAAGTCACACCGATCTAGCATGTAACACATCATATCACTTTGCGGCCTCACGCACGATATCCCCATGGGGGCCACCTTACCTGGCCCTGGACCGTTTGCGCCTTTTGGCTCACGTATATGATAGTGTCGCTAGCATCCATATGATAGAGAACTCGGGAAGATATGAATAGTCGTGAATCCAAATTGTTACTAACTTATAGGGACATGCATACATGACCCATCAACGAACGTGTCGGTCATCAATGTTTGAACCCAAGTCGTAGCAAGCTACCAGGACTTAAAGGAATAATGCGTGACATTTCCCTGAAGGGATAGACACAGGAATGAAGAAGGACACATGCCGGCCAGCCTAAGTGTTCTAGAGCAGTAGCAAGCTACCATGGCTCAATGGAAGCACTAGGGACAATTCCCCATAAGAGAGGCCACCAAGCATAAACAACTAGGTTGTCGGATCCCACACGTACAAAGCATTTCAAAATCATACACACAATGTGCTCAATATGTGCAAATACAACATGGCATCACAACAAAACTCTACGACTCAAAGTATTTATTCAGAAGGGCTCAGAAGAGTCATACATAGTAAGAATTACAATCATTGGTCACATGACCCAACACACAGAGCATACAGGCAACGGAAGTATAACATGTCTGAGTACAGACAACTACAAATGAAAAGGGTTGAGAAGCCTGACTATCTGCAAGACCCTCCCAAGGATACAAGATCATAGCTGAGGTAACAAGCTAAACGTCAAAGTTCATGCGGGACTACTAGTGAGACTGAAGTCTCTCTGCAAAAACATAGATTAAGCAAGCGTGAGTACAAATGTATCCTGCAAGACTTACATCAGAACTAGCCACATATGCATCAGTATCAACAAAGGGGTGGTGGAGTTTAATTGCAGCAAGCCAGCTTTGACTCAGTGGCTATCCTGTACTACGACTACAAGTAACTCTTTTGAGGTGGCGCACACGAGTCCACATATTCACCATATCAATACACCACTATGGATCCGCTCCCATCTCCCTACGAGAAGGCCATCCATAGCACTCACGCTTATCTTGCGCATTTTAGAGTATCCACTTTCACTTGTCTATGAACTGCATAAGCAACCAAGTAGTCCTTTACCGTGGAAGCGGCTACGCGAATAGTTTTGTTGCCATGCAGGGGTGTAGTTCTTCACACACGCTTCCACCACTTATCGCCGCTTACATGACATGTACTCGGCAACCTTCAAGCGAAAGCCCGGCGAGGGTGTCGGCCACGACCTGAGAAACCACACAAGTCCCTAGTCCAGGTTTATCACCTAATCGGGTTTCATACGCAAGGAGATCTGGCCGGGTGTCCTAAATGGCCCCAAACGATGTGTAAAGGGTTCCCAAGGCACCAAACAGGCGTATCGGTACACCGGGCCACGTACCTACTGCATCACAGCCCACCCCTAGGGACAGTGCTACGCACGGCCTCTAGTATACTACAAACACCAGAAACTACTTGCAACTCCTAGACAGAGGACAAGGGTGGTTAATAAGTCGAGATGGTCCATTGGTTTCGGACCCAACACGTGGTAGTAGCTGATCTTGAATCACACACACAAAACTCAGGTCCTATGGACGTTTCCAATTAGACAACCCACCATGTACTCCTACATGGCCTCTCATCACTACCTTTACCAAATCATGTTCACACACTTAGCTCTCAACAGTATGACATGTTCATCACCATTCCAATCCATCCTAGATGAATTAGACCCAACATAACTCTAAGCAATAGCAGCCATAACAAGCAAGCATAAATGAGTAGGCACATCATGGATCAAACAACTCCTACTCATGCTAGTGGGTTTCAACTATTTATTGTGGCAATGACAGGTCATGCAAAGGAAAGGGGTTCAACTACCACAACATGTAACCGTTGAAACATTGTTGTCCTAATGCAGTAAAAGAGAGCAAGAGTGAGAGAGTGGGATTGTATCGGAATGTTCAATGGGGGTTTGCTTGCCTCGCACTTCTAAAGATAGAGAACTCTTCATCGGTGTCATCAAACTCATCATCAGAACAGCGTCTACTGAGGGGGAGCAACACTGGCAAACAAAGAAGGAACACAATCAATGCAATGCGACAATATGATGCATGAATGTGACATGGAAACATGTTGTTGATTGAGCTAATGCAACTAGAAACAAGTTAAATGAAGTTGGGTTGAACCCTAGGTTCAAATTCAAACTCCATACAGTACTGCAGGATGGTCCAAACGCGACACTACGATCAGAGACCCTTCGACGAAACAGTGTGCGATGCCATAATCACAAACAGTGGTGTAAAAGAACCGTCAAAAAAGGTGCAAAACATTTGTGATGGCAGAGCTATCAAACACGGTTCAGATTTTAGTTGTGTGTGCGATGCAGGGCATACGGTTCAGCTCAATGAACTGTTTGCGATGAGGAGGAACAAAAGAAACATGCAGCCTGATGAAGGCGTGTGCGATATAGAGCATACGGTTCACTCGGATGAACTGTTTGTGATTAGGCAACACAAAAGAAACAGTCAGCCAGATCAAGGTGTGTGTGATACGCGGCAAACAGGTCCGTAATTAGAAATGTGTGCGAAGACCAATAATAGCATAGACGATTGCTGGTAATAAGCCTTGTGATTTGCTCTATCTATAGTAGAATAACTTGTATATATATATAACTGAAATAAACATCCAATTACATAAGTGAATATACAGATCATTCGCACACACCTCAATAAACAATTGCGTGCGTTCTAAAGTAGGAGAAACGATCGTCTAGTCATCTACTTCTTGTGACGCTCCCACCACTTCTATGTGGCTCGATCCCTCATCTAGGTCAGGAAGAAGACAGTTCCTCTTATCAACAATCTGCCTGTGCATCTCGTAGCTTGTGTATGTGTCCATGGCCGCGTACTTGACATGTTGTTCATCCAGTCTCTTATGCCACACACCGTGCCAGGCGTTCCTGTCCTTATTGCTCTCATTCCTCATCTTCATGTAGTAGGGGTCGATGATGGCCGATGTGAGGTCAACCAAGGAGTTCAGTTTGTTTTTTTCGTCGCCCCAGACCTTGTAGTGGCTTTGGATGTTCACAAGATTCGGGCATTTCAAGTCCGAAACCGTGAGCACTTTTAGATCGTTGGTGGTGTCCATCGTAGCGAAACTATAGTCGGAGTTGTTGATAAACCTGGAGAAACGCTCGCAAGGCCTTGTGGCAAGGTGGTAGTGGTAGATGAGGACGTCATGTCGAACGCACAATTGGGCGACGGCAACCTTCTGATTGTGCATGGCACGACCATTGATGTACTCGAGGTCGAAGCCGATGACTCGGTACTTGTCCTCGGCAAGGAACTGCTCCATAGTTTGGATGGAGCTCTCCACCTAGACTGGATCATTCGTGTACACCACCGAGAGGGCCTTCCCCTCACGTGGGTGTCCACTACGTGATGCGGGTGAACTGGCCGCCGTTATTGTCGTCGGCCACTAGGAGCGCCATTGGAGCCACGGGGAGCGCCATTGGAACCGCTGGATGTCCTCTCTGTATGTGTCCTCGTGGGTGTGCTTATTGTGTCGTGTGAGATGAGAGATGAAGGTAAATGGCCGCAGGAATAAAAGGGGTCCAGGCGGTGTGGATTCTCGGCGCTTTCGCACGACAGTTTTTGCAGTGAGTAACTGCATCATGCGCCGCGCCCGGCGCAACCGCTTGCACAGAACGTGCGTGATCGTGTGCTGGCCCCAAACACTGGCAGTGCCCGTGGAGAGACGTGAGAGTAGAGCGCGCGCGGCGGGACGCGAGCAGAGCGTGCCGCGGCCGCCTGAACCGCAAGCAACCACAGGCATAGAGCAGTTGAACAGGCAGGAAATGGTCGCCTACAAGCCGGCCGTAGTTGCGTCGATGTGTAGAGAGCGGCCATGTGCTACCGCCTCTGTCTAGTCTATAGTCTCCTTTATATTCGGTGCCATACTTTTCCCTCAAATTTAACCAACAAAATGTTAATGCATGTTTTAAAAATTATATAATTGGAAACTATATTCAAATACAAATCCAACTATATAATCTTTGGTGACATGCATTCGTATTTTATTAGTTAAATCATACTTATAAACCAGGACGGTGGTATAGTAGGTAATTAAATCGCAAACATTTTTTTATTAACTGTATGTGTACATGGCCTTTCATCCTCCTCTCGCGCGTCTTGTCACTTCGCTGTCGCAGACGGCTTACAGCGCAAGCTTGCGCAGTGCGCCGGGGCGTTCTTTTGGCCAAACGGTGGCACCAATGAATCATCGGTGAGCCCGTTCCTGCGCAACCTCGCTGGTTCCCGCGCAAGCTTCCCGCCCGACTCGGTGAAATCACCCAAAATCCCAATGCTTACCGGCCTGCTATATAAACCCGCACGGCTGGCGAGTCTTGCATCGCATTTTCCCCTCCCTCCCTGTAGCTTATCTCGTCTGCTTCTCCCACAATCGCTAATGGCACTGGTCCATCATCGTCACTCAGCCACTCCGCCGTCATCAGAGGACAGCTCCAGCTGGGAGGCTACACCGCGGCGGCGGCGCAGTCCCTGACGTAGTGTAGTCCGCGTGGCGTCCCTGTTGGGTGTCCGCGGAACACTCACCACACGCTCTGCCGCCGGTGCCCGTCGCCAACTATTGCCGGCTGCTGTTGCCGCCACACCACCGTCGAAAGCCAGGACCAATGTGCGCTTCACCGCCGCGGCCCGAAGGCGGGAGGTGGCCGTCATGGCCTCCACCCCACTGCCGGCCACTCTGGCCATCACCCGATCTGCCACCGCGGCCCGAAGGTGGGAGGTGGTGGTCGTGGCCGCCACCCCGTCGTCGGCCGCCGTGGCCGCCAGCCCACCGTCGACCGCCGGGATCATCACCTGCTCCACCACCGCCGCCCGAAGGCAGGAGGCGGAGGTGGATGCCCGCACATGCGTCAGCGACCTTGCGCGCTACAGCGAGTTCCTGCAGGAGGAGGAGGAGCGCCTCGTGGAGCATGCAAAGAGCCTTACCGCTGCCTTGGCCGCGACACACTCTGACTCAAAGGCGAGGAATCAGGAGATCTACGAGGAGAACCACCGCTTCGAGAGGGGTCATCTGGAGTGGCAGAGGGCGTTCGAGGTGAGCGTCGCTGAAGCTGCAATAGCGGCAGGCACCGAATTGCGGTTGCCTAGCTCGTCGGTAGGCTCCTCCTCCGCCGCCGCTTACTGAGCGTGCTCGGCAGAGGAGAGGCAGCCGAAAGTAGTAGAAAGCCCCTCTGCAGTAGTAGTAGTAGTAGTATTTAGGGGCTATTTTGTTCAGTTCATCTGACTATAGATGTGGTGGAACTGTACAACGTACGTAAAATTAGCTAGTATATATAGTTGAACTAGCTATTTCATCACGTGGTTGGCAACAATTTGGGAAAAGTTTGGTCGGTTTAGCTGTCGAATTGAACTGTTTGTATAAATTAAGAATGACTGCTTAATCTATGAATGAAATCTATGATTAATTACTGAATTTTAGTTGCAAAAATTAGATACTACTAGTGATTTTTAGCTTCATATTTTGACAAATCACAATGTTAAAAGGATTGATAAATCTTACCAAATTATTTGTACGTGGTTGCACACGGGTCATCCAAAACAACCGTTTGTGTTGAAGGGATGCACAAATCCTGCACTGCTCTCACTTTGCGTACAGGTGTTCTATCTAAAACGTTTGCGATCAAGAGCAGCAGAAATCCTGCTCGACACATTTTCATTTGGCTTCCTGAGGAAGCTGTCGGTTTGCAGGTGTTCTAACTAAAATATTTGTGATGATTTTTTTATATTTAAAAAGCGAATTAAACTACGGCTTGGGCGCCATTAATGGAGAGGATGCGAGCACGGCGGGTGTCAATGGGAGTCAAAGGGCTCGCTTTCGAGTGAGCCTGCGCAGCCTACAGCTCGCACGCTTCCCGGTGAGCCTGCGCATTCGAGGACAGCTTGCACGCCTCCCGTTCAGTCATGGTCAAGCAGTTGTCCGCACGGCACCTCCTACAGCCACTAAAACCAAGACACGTGGCGTCACATGAATGGTTAACAGAACACACATGGTTTTAATTATACAAATGTTTGAGATATTAATGTGGCAACTATTTTTTCAAAATGCCTTTGTTGGCTGTCATTATTCGAGTGTGCCTTCTCCCAAAATGGACACGAAAAATACCACAGCATGTCAAGTGCCATTCCATGATAGCATGCCAAGTTTCATGAATTTCAGACGAGTTTTGGATTTACTAGAATTTAAAAACCAGGCATCTCAATGTTTTGCTGGCAATCAACGGTGCCCTGGTGTTTGAAATTCATTCCCATTTCTTGCATGGGACCTAAGCATGCACCCAAGGACACAAATTTGATTTTTCAACCAATTTATATGTACTGGAGCATGTTCATGTAGTTCAAATTTGAATTATGCACATAAATGCATTGAAAACTCAGTTAATGCATAAAAATGTCCAAACGAACCCCCAAAAATCACAAAAAATCACACAACACTCCTGTTGTTCTATGTTGATAGGAGAAAATATTTGAAAGCAATAAGAGGCAATGGATATCGTTTCGTCCCCAAAGGTGGGACATTCCCTACTGAAAACCATCATGCTTGTTGTGAGAAGCTTCGGTTTGTGAGAAGCATATACCCAAACCTGCCCCAAATGGGACAAAAAATTTACCATGCCATGTTGATGCCACTCCATGATAGCATGCCAAGTTTCATGAATTTCAGATGGGTGTTGGATTTACTAGAATTTAAAAACTAGGCATCTCAACGTTTTGCCGGCAATCAACGGTGCCCTGGTGTTTGAAATTCATTCTCATTTCTTGCATGGGACCTAAGCATGCACCCAAGGACACATATTCGATTTTTCAACCAATTTATATGCACTGAAGCATGTGAATGTAGTTAAAATTTGAATTATGCACATAAATGCATTGAAAACTTAGTTAATGCATAAAAATGTCCAAACGAACCCCGAAAAATCATAAAAATTCACGCAACACTCCTGTTGTAATATGTTGACATGAGAAAAAATTTGAAAGCAATAAGAGGCAATGGATATCGTTTCGTCCCCAAAGGTGGGACGTTCCCTACCGAAAACCATCATGCTTGTTGTGACAAGCTCCGATTTGTGAGAAGCATATAGCCAAACCTGCCCCAAATGGGACAAATTTTTTACCGCGGCATGTTGATGCCGCTCCATGATAGCATGCCAAGTTTCATGAATTTCAGATGGGTTTTGGATTTACTAGAATTTAAAAACTAGGCAACTCAATGTTTTGCGGGCAATCAAAGGTGCCCTGGTGTTTGAAATTCATTCCCATTTCTTGCATGGGACCTAAGCATGCACCCAAGGACATAGATTTGATTTTTCAACCAATTTATATGCACTGGAGCATGTGCATGTAGTTCAAATTTGAATTATGCACCTGAAATGGCTAGAAAACCAATTTAATGTATAAAATGTTCAAATGAGCCCTGAATAATTCCAATTCTTTTACGACACACATATAGTTGCATGTTCACTCCAGATAAAAGGTCTAGCAATTCAAACACCGTACATTGCCGCTCTGACCCCATTATGTAATTCAAATCAAGATGAAAAATCAAGTAGATCGCACACAATTTATTATCAGCAACTGTGTGAGATGCAGCACAAAATATCCTGGAGCACCATCGGTGTATAGTACGCCTATGGCTTACGCGATAAGGTGCGTCGGCTATAGTCCACAGCTGGCGTATCAAGCACACTAGCTCGCTCCCCAAATATCATTTCATTATTCAATCGTCTTCGGTGGAAGATGGGCATGTGGACCCGCGTCGTGTGGGCAACTTTGGTAGCCCACTCCGGTGAGAGCGCGGCCACAGCCGCCATCCACGTGCTAACAAGGTGCATGAGCGCGGCCGCAATCTGCGACTGGGCGGCAAAGGCAGCCCAAACGGCCGCTGTTGCTTCTCAGGTGGCGGTAGCAACATCTGCCTCGGGGATAGCAACTTGCGAGAGAGGCACATCAGTTGTCCGTTCCATAGTGGCGGCCTTAGCCCTGATGGAGTCCACCCATGACCATGTCGAGGCCGCCCACGCCTAGCTCCTGGCAGTCACTGCACAAATCAAACGAAGCTTCTCTGACAACGGTCGGCAACCCACGACGGAAGAGCTGGCAATCACTAAAAGTGTTCGAGCAGCCGTCCGTTCCCCCGCCGCATACCTTGCGATGACGGAGCCCATCCAAACCCAGATCGCATCCGCCCATGCCCAGCTCGTGGCGGCCTTTTCCAAAGAGATGGTGGACGTGGATGGGAGATGCTTGTCGAGTATGGTGCGATGGATGCCATGGAGCCCCTTCCCCAGGAGACCGTTGGGCACGAGCTGGACATGGAGGCGGCGGCAGAGATCGACGAGCACCAGCAGTAGTAGTACTCTTTGTTTTGTTTAATTAAGAGCACTGGTCTTTAATTTGTTACAGTAATGTTTAGGTCAGCTAGCTCTGTTTAATTGTTAAACTTGCTCGATTAAGAAGTGTAGGTGTGTTGTAGTCTCCTTTGTGTACCCAAATTATGCAATGACGTGGATGACCACTGTAACCAAGGAAATTCGAACCAAAACTTTTGACGTTCAAACTGATCACACATGGGTGAAGCTATCTGAATTGTTTGTGATGTCCACATATTGTACACATTTCTGAATAAAGGACCGTGTCTGATGACACTTTGCACGCCAGTTTTTTGGCTGAAGCGATTCCAAATTTTCGGCTTCCTCAGAAATATCTACCTCCCCACCGCCCCCTTACCAAAAGCCACATTTCCCCTCTTTCCGCCTTCCTTTCCAAGTTGAAACCTTCACTCCTTGCTTCCAGCGCCGCCTCCTCGTCGGCGACCCTCCTTCACGCTGCTCGGCCTCGTCTATCCAGGCACATAATCCACACCGGACCCCATCATCCTCCTTCCACATCCCACATGCCTCGACCGCCGGCGGGAGCGCGACACCTTCCACCCAAATCATCGACCCCTCCACCAAATAAGCGCCGCCCTAAGCCATGGTGCACGTAGTATAGCCAGGATCTCAAGGAGCATTTGGCAGCGGAGAAGCAAATCACGGTCGCATGCGCGGATGAGGTCGCGTTGGATGCCATTCGTGCCGACCCCCAGATCTTGGAGGAGCACCTTGGCATTTTCTAGCTATGCCGGTTAAGCATGCTTGCTTTACCAGTTACATGTGCTACTCCTGCCTTTCCTTCACAAATTCTAGTGAATTGTGCTATCTAATTTTACCATGCAATCTGGTGCTCTAGTGTATATGTTATATATGTCATGCAGTGTGGTGCTCACTTATTAACTGTTTTGTTAATTAGTTCTCGTCTTTAGTTAACTGTTTGGTTCAATTCTGCAAATGTGATGTTCAATTCTTCAGGCTGCAATTTTGTATTGTCTTCCATGTGGGAAATAAATCAAATTTATCTTTACAAAATTCATGAGAAACGAATAGAATTGCTATATTTCCAAGTTGTCAAGCTTGCTTGGTTTGGTTATACATTGTGCAATGTGGTGCTTAATTAACGTTTGGTTCATTTGTGTAGTGGTGTTTAGTTAATTGTTTGGTTCAATTATGCAATGCGATGTTCAATAGTTGTGGGTGCATTCTGTTATTGTATACCATGTGAGGAATAAATTGAATTTGGCTGTAGTAAATACATGAGAAACAAATACAATTGCTACAATTGGTTGTAGTTAACTGTTTACTTAACCGTCTGATCTTCTGTTAGGAGTATGTTATATTGTGCAATGTGGTGCTCAGTTAATGTTTGGTTCATTTGTTGTGGTGTTTAGTTAACTGCTTGGTTCAATTCTGCAATGCGATGTCCAATTTTCGTGGGCAGAATTTTGTATTGTTGTGCATGTGAGGAATAAATCAAATTTGGCTACACTTAATACATGAGAAACATATACCAGTGCTATATTTCCTAGTTCTTAATCATGCTTGGTTTGGGTAAATGGGTTTTCCGTGTGGCTTGAATTAATATGATGAATCTAAAATGTGCTTATTTTTCATCAACATATTTTACTGATAGCATGTGAACACTTACTTAACCTGATGACTAACTACCTTATATGTGTTGCAGGGAAACAATGGGAAGCAGTGCGGTTTACAAGCAACTTTAGCACGTGCATGGTCCGTTCTCTAATAGCACATTATTGTGCAATTGCAGGAACCATTCTAATATTTTGGTTTTTAACAATTTGGTCTTGCACATGTAGGTCCTGCTGTCAGAGGTTTTGACCCACTGTTCGATCCTTTTTGCATATGGGGAAATGAGTTGTCCATGAATATCAATCAAATCAAGAAACTCGGAAAGATAGTTAGGATAAAGAAATAAGCGACAAAAAACAACAAGATCTTTGTCTGCACAATGAAGAAGACATCGGTTCACTACAAGATGGTACTAACTATTATACGTTGCATTTTTTCATTGCTTTGCCCCATTTCAAATATGGAGAAGATATTTATGCACATCCTTGTTTTCAGGCCTTTCCAAAGCAGTTCACTGATGATTACCTCTCAAACCACCTCTCTGGTCAGGAGGCGAGGTATGTATTCATACAACACCCACGGTTCAATATTGAAGTATTCCTTAAGAGGACGAAGGATGAACGGTCAATCATCCACAATCACTAGCCTAAAGTTGCAAACACCTTCAACATGAATGAAGGCTCAATATTCGCCTTCCGCTTCAGCAGTTTTCCAGATGAGATGCATCTATACATATACCGTCGATGATGCTAATTTCGAAAGGTTCTACATGTTGCATGTGGAACTTGTTGCTGGTGCAGTTGTGTAATGGGGTAGCTGAGTGCTGAAGCTATATCATGTTGTACTCTGATGTATTTCAATTATGAAATTCTGCTTCCTTAATATGGAAATGAAATATATTGTGTGCTTAATATGAAATGTCAATTAGATTAATAAATATATTATGAATAATCGGATAATTAGCCTGCTAATTGCAAATTAGCCTGCTAATTGCAAATTAGCCTGCTAATTACGGATTAGCCTGCTAATTGCAAATTAGCCTGCTAATTACGGATTAGCCTGCTAATTGCAAATTAGCCTGCTAATTGGGTTTCGCTATTCCAAACGGTTGTTGAAAAAATACCGTGGGCGATGACCTCATGCAACACACATAGTTTCTAGGAATAAACCGTGTTGGATCAATGAACAATCACACACGACTTTCTCTTGAAAACTGTTTGTATTAGGCCACTTTGCGCAAACGTTTACGACATAAAAACTATGTGTGATGGATAGCCTTTGCCACACAGTTTCTTCTATGGACCGTGTGTGATACATTCAACAATGCAAACGATTTAACGGGAAAAATTGTGTGTGATGTACCTATGAACGGAAATGTTTTCTTTGGAGCGACTGTGTGGGATGTACATACGAACGGAAATGTTTAGCGGGGGCTGACTGTGTGGGATGTACTTGTGACCGGAAACAATTTCATCGTATAATTGTATTTTTAGCTCCACTGTATGTTTTTTCGTATTAGAGCGCTTGCCGGTCGCACGCGTTCTCATTTTGCCGACTGTGCCTGCCAGGAGGGCATATCCCTGACGGTTTCTGAGTCGTGTGGGAAGGACCCCTCTGTCGCCCACACTCACTTGTGACGGTTCCAAATGCCGTTGCGGAAAGGGGTTAAAAACCATTTGTTTAGGACCGACGCGGACCAGTGATATGTTAATATTCGAATAACATTTAATTGATTTGAGCTGATCAGCAGGTTTAACTTGCTTTAACATGCATGACACCAGTAACAATGGATAGATTGGATTTTTAAGATAATTTTTCATATATAAATTATTCCATTTGGAGTTATAGATTATTTTCTACGATTTTTTGAAGTTTTGGATATTTTCTGAAATAAATAAATTATTTCTAATTTATTTTAAATCCCAGAAAATATTTATAGCATCAGCATGACGTCAAGATGAGCTCAGCAGGTCAACTGACCGCTCCAGGTCAAACTTGACCAGTGGGGGCCACTAGTGAGTGACTAACCTAACTAACCAAGTTAATTAACATTAATCTAATCCTAACCTAGGTTAGTTAAGGGCCTGGGAACACATGTCAGTGACTTAGAGTTAGTGAGCGAGGTGTTTAACCCCTAATAGTGGTAATTAGCACTAATTAAAACCTAAACTAATCCAGTTAGGGGCCGGCCCCACATGTCATGGACTCAGGTGGGGTCCAGCCGGGGTCAAAGTGGGTCAAACCCACCGGCGGCTCGACGCCAGCGAGTCCAGACGCGGCAGAGCGCGTCGGAAATCGCCCATAGGCGACCATTTGGAAGGCAGATTAGTGCTACACGCAGCTGAGGCCCGCACGCATCTAGCAGTACAAGCGGGAGGGGCTGGAACGGCCGGAGTTGAGCGCGGCGTCGACCTCGGCGGCGGCCGGAGTTCGGGCTCGACCGAATCAATGCCACAGAGCACATTAGGAGCAGCGGTTGGGTGCTTTGAGCTCCTGGGTGCGCTTGTAAGATCCGGGGTTCCACAGACCCTTGAGAGGTTCGAACACTGGGTGCGTACGAAGAACTCCCTCTTCCCAACCTGTCGGCCCAACGATTCCACAGCTGTAACACCCCCAGTGTCATGCTACAGTAATCCCCTATTAATGGTGCCATGTCATCATTTTACTGTTGCTAATCTTCACTTTATCCAAATCACAATTCAAATTCAAATCCAATCTAAAATTAAAAAAATCATATTTGCTAAACATGAAAACTAAAATGCTCGACTTGTCAGAAATAATCGTTTGTTAATATTGGTGGTGAACCAACATTTTTATATAGTACTTTAATACCCTAAATTAATCAAAACAGTGGCTTAAATATTAATTTAATCGCTTTTTGAATTATAAAATTTAATAAGCTATTTTTATTTTGGAGCCGAACTAATTTTGGCAGTAGCTTAATTTATAATGCTATTTTAGGTGCAAGTTTTGTATTTTACAAAGCTAGAAATAAAAGAAACAGAAAATAAAATGCAAGAAAAGAAGAGTAAAGGCCTAAACTAATACTGTCCAAGTGGGCTCTAGTGTGCCCATGCCCCAGCCCACCCCCTTGCCATCCCGAACCTACAGTAGAGGCAGAGGGCGTGGAGGCCATCGGCCATGGCGCCGGCCACGTGCCGGGCATCCACGGCCTCCCCCTTGCCTGCAAAACCGCGCAGGCCTCCCCCGTGTGACCTAGACTCCGTCCGCCCCCTTTTCCCTGCGCTGTTTCCCCACTCTCTGCCTCGTTCGCCCGAGCACAGTCGCCGACGCGCCGCCGTCGATCCCGCGGCCACCAGCCACCCTGCGCCGCACGGAGACATCTAGGAGAACCGCGGTGCTCCTCTTCTTCATCTACGCAGAAGAACTCGAGCCAGGGACCAACACAATGCTGGATCGGCATCGTCTCCTACCTCCGGTCGTCGGTGTTCGCTGCGTCGATCTGCTCACCCTCGACCCCTCCGGCTTCATCGAGCGCTCCTCGAGCTCCGCTGTGATCCACTCTTCCAAACCGCCCTCTCCCTGTTGTTGATTAGTCGCCGTGGCCGCCGTCCCCGAGCTCGTCCATGCCGCGCCGGGCTGTACGCGCACCTGCTCGGTTGCTGCTGTTGCTTGCTTCCTGCTGCTCTGCTACTACGGCCCTTCGTCGCCTCGCTGCCTCCCGGCCCGTGCACGCCCCGCCACGCCTCAACCCGCGCCCCTACCCTGCCGCCTGATGTTGCGCCGTTGCCGCGCTGTCCGCAGCTGCTCTAGCCGTTGCTGTTGCTCTGCTAGCTGCGCTTACTACTGTCTGCTTTCTGCCGCTGCTGCTTTGTTGTTCTGCTGCCGCTGCCGCCTTGCTCTTTGCTGCTGGTACTCTTGCCGTAGCTACTGCTCTTTGCTATTGCCTCTAGGTACTGCAGCTCCGGTTCCTAGCTGCTGTTGCTCACGGCTTTGCATGCCATGGCCATGGCCAAGTGCATCATGTGCGTGCTGTGTGTGGGTGGCCGGGTGGCCAATTGGCAGTGGTGGCCGGCCCTGATTATATTAGGGACTAATCCCCCTCTAATACTAACACACTTTGAGTCTCTTACATGTGGCCCCTACTAGGTAAATTGTTCAACTAAAATAATTTTAACACATGCTACACTTACATGTGGGTCCACTGACCATGTTGACTGGTCAATCATTGACCTGGTCAACAGTCAACCAAACCACATGACCCCACTGTCATACACTAGGCTAGGCAACCCTTGTGTACCCGTAGCAATTCAGCCTTTTAAATTTGAATTAATAAAATTCCTGAAAATAAAAAATGCAATAGACTTTGAGAAATTCATATAAAATAAACCGTAAGTCGGATGAAAATGTTTTCTATATGGAAGTTGCTCAAAAAATTCCAATGAATCCGAATACGCATTCCGTTCATTTGTCACATGCCCCTAGCATGCTGAACATGGAACCATCCCCTCTCTTTTCATCTGTTCGGAAAACGCCAGACACCGGAAAACCCCCTCCGGATGTTTTCCTTCTCTGTCTGCAACGTCTAGCACTACGATAGTTCACCCCTAACACTGTGTGTTGCCATGTTATGCTTTGATTGCTCTATTATTTATTGTGTTCCCCGTTTATTAATTCTTTCTGGTAGACCCCGAGATCGCTGCCAATACCCCCGTGATCGAGTACATCGACGACGACCCCTCATTCTTGCCAGAGCAACCAGGCAAGCCCCCGCTTTGATCATCCCGATATCGCCCATTCCATTCTCTCATGCTTGCATTAGATTTTGCTACTGTTATTGTTTGCTCCTATTCTGATGCATAGCCTGCTTTTGTAACCTGCTTATTGTTAACTACCGGCTTATCCTAAACTGCTTAGTATAGGTTGGTTACTGATCCATCAGTGACCCCCACCTTGTCCTTGTTGCCCCTGCTTCATCATCGAAGACCCGATCAACGGGATCGAAGACCAGGCCCCGGCACCACACATCACTTTACCCTTAGTTGCTCGACACTACTTGGTTACTATTGAGTACCGAGGGTGATACCTCATTAGCACTTCTGATGTTAACCATGTAGTGTAGCTATTCGGTCGTGGTCATCAAGGGTGATTTCCTCCTTAACCACTTTTGATACGGCTCTGTCGTGCAACCCCTCAAGTGTGAACCTCGAGGGTGGATCCTCTTACGTTCACCTTGATGATTACATCAAGTGGAATTCACCGGGGTGATTCCTCGGGTTTTCCCCTTGATATTTGGACACACGGATACTTGGACTTTACAGTTGTTACTTGGAAAGGCGGGTCGACCCTGAGGGGTACCCGCGAGTGATGTGGAGACGGGTTGACCTGGAGGATGCCCGCGAGATAATTACGAGGCGTGGCCGGGCATTCTTAGCCCTTGTCGCAAGTCCTCGAGACGGGGCGACGGGGTCACATCTTTCGTGAGTCTCTGTTTGTTACCGCGCGTTCCTAATCCACTACGATTTGGATATTTGATCCGAGGGGGCCTCTGGCCTGATAGCACTAACCATCACGTGGGCATTGTATGGGCGTTATGCGTCGTATACATCAGCCGAAGCTTAATAGACGTCAGCGACTGAGCGGCACGCGCCGGGTTGGACTGCGTAATCTCCTGCCTTGTTGAAGGAGGTATCTAGGTCTGCTCACCGGCCGCGTACGCAACGTGCAGGAGTTCCCGGGGAGATGGCCCATGACCCCTGGGGGCATAGGTTTAGTCCGGTGTGCTGGCCTCTCTATTAAGCCTAGGTCAGGTTGCGGCGTATTGTATGGCCGAGGCCGGGCATGACCCAGGAAAGTGTGTCCGGCCGGAGTTAATCGAGCGTGCTGGGTAAGTTGGTGCACCCCTGCAGGGAAGAAAACATCTATCGATAGCCTGTCCTACAGTAACGGACACTTGGAGTTGTATCCCGTTCGATACAACTAGAACTGGATACTTGAG
Source organism: Triticum urartu (assembly GCF_003073215.2). NCBI lineage: Eukaryota > Viridiplantae > Streptophyta > Magnoliopsida > Poales > Poaceae > Triticum > Triticum urartu. The sequence goes on from NC_053028.1 coordinate 317,098,907, forward strand.
ATGAGTAATGGATTGTGATGAGAAATGGATAGTATGGCTATGGGATTGCTTTCTCGCGCGGAGTCGAGAAAGGATCTCTGGCCGAGGTTGATAACACTACTGCTACTATACTTTATGCTACTCTACTCCCTCCTGTTGCTGCAAGATGGTGGTTTCCAGAAGATGCTAGTCATCGATAGGACTAAGCCTTTCCTCTATTCTGGCATTCTGCAGTTTAGTCCACAAATTATGCCCTTTTCCTTTGATACAGATGCATACTTAGTTTAGATCTGATGTAAGTCTTGCGGGTACTTTGGATGAGTACTCACGGCTGCTTTGCTACCTCTTTTCCCCCATACCCGATTGTTGCGACCAGATGACGGATCTCAGGAGCCAGATGACACCACTGATGACTACTGCTACCCCGAGGGTGCCTACTACTACGTGACGGCCGCTGACGACTTGGAGTAGTTAGGAGGCTCCCAGGCAGGAGGCCTTGCCTTTTCGATCATTGTTGATTTTGTGCTAGCCTTCTTAAGGCAAACTTGTTTAACTTATGTCTGTACTTAGATATTGTTGCTTTCGCTGACTTTTGTGTATTCGAGCTTATGTATTCGAGCCCTTGAGGACCCTGGCTTGTAATATAAAGCTTGTACTATTTTAATTTGTGTCTAGAGTTGTGTTGTGACATTTTCCCGTGGGTCCTTGATCTTGATCGTACACATTTGCGCGTATGATTAGTGTACGGTCAAATCAGGGGCGTCACAAGTTGGTATCAGAGTCGACTGCCTGTAGGTAGCCCCCTTTCCAACTCCTTGGCCGAAGTTGAGTCTAGTCACTGAAAAACTTTTACTAACATTGGATGTGTGTCTTACGGACCTATGTCGCCATTGGGTGGTATTAGGATCTTTTATTCCTCGTCTCTACTCTAGGATTCTGATCTCTCTTCTATTCGGGTTAAAGATTTTACTAACTCTAACTTTAGGTTCTCGTAACCACTTCCTACCGGTTAGCCCCTTCATTCCAGATGATCGCCTACTTCATCAGAAGATTTCGAAGATACTCTTTGATGTTTTCTCAAGACCATTGTGCCCACCGCCTTTGCAATTCACTGCCACCGATATATCCTTATGGATAAGTACATACAGTTGCCGTTCATACCTTTGTCCCTAGTTGCTCTTGTTTCTAAAAGATGCCCCGAAATACTCTCCGTTGTCCCGAGAACCCCTTCTGCAATTGCCTTGAAGTTCTTTGCCACATAAATACCCCTATGAATAATTCCTCTCAATTATCGAAGATTCTCCATCCCCAGTTGTTTGAGTGTTTCACAAAAATCTTCAAAATCCTATTCGATCTTCCGAAAATCATTAGCAGCTTATTGCTCTTGAAATTCTTGCTTGCTTGCATTATGGTTAAATCCCATAAGTATAGTAATCTTATTGGCATCCTTTGTCATTATCATTTGAGTCTATTGATTCAATATGTTGCGGATGCTCGCAATCCTGAGTCGGATCATAGAATTCATCCTTCCGGCTTGGACATCATTTGACCAAGAGTTGTTTCTCGACCAATCAAATTGTCGTCAATTGTATCCCTAGGGCTATTCAACTTACTTATCTTTTGATCAGAGCGTCTGCTTCTAATCTTCTATTTTTGAAATCGTGATTTCTTTGCATTTAAAGCATCGAATTATTCATGTTTCTATAATCCGAAGCCTTTGCATTCTTCCTTCTTCTCGTTGAGTATCGATACTCACATCAGATCCAATGTGGACCGCTAGATCCTTTGTTGGATTTTATCTGACAATGTTCTTCATATTTAATAACCTCTTGGAGCCTTTCCTCAGATACATAAAGCCTTTGGTAAATTGTATCCTCTGCCTTCTCGACCATGCTTTGCCTTCGAGCTTGTGTTATTTTACTCATGGAGTTTGTGGTATATGTTCCCAAGATGCCCCTATGGGTTGGACCTATGCCTTCCTTAATCCATGTGAACCCGAGAGTTTTCATGAGTCATACTCTTCTGGTGTTTTGCCAGATAACATTTCAACACTACAACTTCATTGAACGCGAGAAGTGAATAAAAGGTTATGCATTGGAGAAGTGGGAGTCGACCTTGAACTTTGTGTTCATGCCCATGGACCTAATGTGGATCTTATCATCGAAGCTTCTTGTGATATAATAATCCCCTTATTATTAGTTCTTACGGTATCTATGTTTGGTACTTTGCAACCGTGGTTCTGACAATGATTGTTCCCCCTTTTAATTCCATTTCTCACACAAGTGAAAGCACTTGTCTTCTGCAGATCAATGCATCTCCGCAACCTCTATTTTTGATCTTCCTTCGAGTATTACCCTCCGGTACCTCGAGAATATCAAAGAACTGGGTTACTTCCTATGAGTCTTCATCTAGTATTGCTTCTCACCGATTTCAGATTTCCCCCGAGATCTGAGTTATTAATCACTCGAGGACACCGATAAGTGAATCGGTTGAATCGATTCCGCACTCCGGTTCTATAACTCTAAGTAATTTTCATTACTTACGAGTTTAATAATCCTTCAAGTCATTCCTAGCCTGATCGGCTATATCATTATCATGCTAAATTTTAACTGTGCTACCTGGTCCTTCTTTCCGGAGCACAATTTTCGACGACGAGCTAAGCTTATGTCGATCTTCCTCGTCATACCATTTTGCCATGAACAACAAGCTTGCTTTCGAGTTTGTGTCGTACTCGTGGTTCCAATAACCTTTCGCTTCATCATTCCATTGACTTGATGTCATTGCCGATCGATTACATCTTCCTGAAATCTCTCGACAAATGTGTCGTTATCATCATCAACTTTCTGACCTCTTTCACGATATCAATCGAATTCATGATGAGAAATACAATCCTTGCCCCTCGATCATTTGTGTTATCATGGACAACATTCTTGCTTTCCCCAACACAAGTTCATATAATTTTGAAAATACATTCTTTTTGACATGTCGATGGGTTGTTGCTGAGCCCGTCGGCCACATCCTCATATTTTCCTTGCTGAAATTGTACGACTTAAATTATAAGTTGTTTCCGGTGGGTCCTTTGTGAATCCAAAGACTGACCTTTATCTGATGATCGTGTCAATGCTATCCCGAAGCATGACTGTGGTATTCTGTTCATCAACAAGAACATTGGAAGCGCAATTCTTAATGTTTCTTGATCAATTATCCAAACACCATGGCATGGGTAACGTCAGGAGTTTCGTCGCCCCTTTTTCCAAATCGTTATCTGCTTGTTGTCCTGATGGGTATATCAATCTCTGCTTATCCTTTGGAAGGGTATACTCTGATATGTGAGTATAAACACCTTTTCCTTTCCATTTGACTGATTAATACAATAATCACATTTTCCTTTCCATTGTTTTGTTTAACCTTTCTTGTGATCTATATGATATAAGCAGTAATAGTTCACTGCATATGTAAACACCTCGGTGTACAATTTGTCAGTAAGACCCTGTTATTATTGCGGTTGACATTCCGGTAACCACTGATGGATGAGAACTTTGCCTATTGGTCCGCCTCGTCTCAACGAGCAGGAAAATTGTTCTCTTCGTCCCTCGCCCTTGGTACCAACGTTGTTGCCAACATAACTAACAGGCCATCCTCTGACATGCCTTGCTACCATGACCGAGCAATATGTCAGCATCCTTCCTACTTTTGAAGCACATGGTGGGCCCATAACCCATAGTTCCACAGGATCGAAACTTGACTCTCATGTACAACCTTGATTCTGAAGTATACTTTACACTTGGCTTCGTATGTATTTTACGAGCCACCTTCCCTCACTTATTCTATTCCGGCGTCAGACGCGATATTTATTTCTTTGCTCTGAGCCCCTCTCACCCTCTGTTGGCATCAAACATTTGCCTATGGCTTGAAAATTCTCATGCCTACTTTAATTCTCTCGATGTTTTATTAAGTTTCAACTCGAGAGATACTTCTGCCTCATTCCCTGAATTATTCACCAGATAATTAACCCTATAAGGGTCAGTTCTCTCGAAGTTACTCTTTACTTCCCCACTTAAATCTCGGGACGAGATTTCTTGCAGTGGAGGAGATTTGTAACACCCCCAGTGTCATGCTACAGTAATCCCCTATTAATGGTGCCATGTCATCATTTTACTGTTGCTAATCTTCACTTTATCCAAATCACAATTCAAATTCAAATCCAATCTAAAATTAAAAAAATCATATTTGCTAAACATGAAAACTAAAATGTTCGACTTGTCGCAAATAATCGTTTGTTAATATTGGTGGTGAACCAACATTTTTATATAGTACTTTAATACCCTAAATTAATCAGAACAGTGGCCTAAATATTAATTTAATCACCTTTTGAATTATAAAATTTAATAAGCTATTTTTATTTTGGAGCCGAACTAATTTTGGCAGTAGCTTAATTTATAATGCTATTTTAGGTGCAAGTTTTGTATTTTACAAAGCTAGAAATAAAAGAAACAGAAAATAAGATGCAAAAAAGAAGAGTAAAGGCCTAAACTAATACTGTCCAAGTGGGCTCTAGTGTGCACATGGCCCAGCCCACCCCCTTGCCATCCCCAACATACAGTAGAGGCAGAGGGCGTGGAGGCCATCGGCCATGGCGCCGGCCACGTGCCGGGCATCCACGGCCTCCCCCTTGCCTGCAAAACCGCGCAGGCCTCCCCCGTGTGACCTAGACTCCGTCCGCCCCCTTTTCCCTGCGCTGTTTCCCCACTCTCTGCCTCGTTCGCCCGAGCGCGGTCGCCGACGCGCCGCCGTCGATCCCGCGGCCACCAGCAACCCTGCGCCGCACGGAGACATCTAGGAGAACTGTGGTGCTCCTCTTCTTCATCTACGCAGAAGAACTCGAGCCAGGGACCAACACAGCGCTGGATCGGCATCGTCTCCTACCTCCGGTCGTCGGTGTTCGCTGCGTCGATCTGCTCACCCTCGACCCCTCCGGCTTCATCGAGCCCTCCTCGAGCTCCGCTGTGAGCCACTCTTCCAAACCGCCCTCTCCCAGTTGTCGATTAGTCGCCGTAGCCGCCGTCCCCGAGCTCGTCCATGGCCGCGCCGGGCTGTACGCGCACCTGCTCGGTTGCTGCTGTTGCATGCTTCCTGCTGCTCTGCTACTGTGGCCCTTCGTTGCCTCGCTGCCGCCCGGCCCGTGCACGCCGCGCCACGCCTCAACCCGCGCCCCCTGCCTTGTCTCCTGATGTTGCGCCGTTGCCGCGCTGTCCGCACCTGCTCTAGCCGTTGATGTTGCTCTGCTAGCTGTGCTTACTATTGTCTGCTTTCTGCCGCTCCTGCTTTGTTGTTCTGCTGCCGCTGCCGCCTTGCTCTTTGCTGCTGGTACTCTTGCAGTAGCTACTGCTCTTTGCTATTGCCGCTAGGTACTGCAGCTCCGGTTACTAGGTGCTGTTGCTCACGGCTTTGCATGCCATGGCCATGGCCAAGTGCATCATGTGCGTGCTGTGTGTGGGTGGCCGGGTGGCCAATTGGCAGTGGTGGCCGGCCCTGATTAGATTAGGGACTAATCCCCCTCTAATACTAACACACCTTGAGTCTGTTACATGTGGCCCCTATTAGGTAAATTGTTCAACTAAAAGAATTTTAACACATGTTACGCTTACATGTCGGTCCACTGACCCTGTTGACTGGTCAATCATTGACCTGGTCAACAGTCAACCAAACCACATGACCCCACTGTCATACACTAGGCTAGGCAACCCCTGTGTACCCGTAGCAATTCAGCCTTTTAAATTCGAATTAATAAAATTCTTGAAAATAAAAATGCAATAGACTTTGAGAAATTCATATAAAATAAAGTTGGATGAAAATGTTTTCTATATGGAAGTTGCTAAGAAAAATCCAAAGAATCCGAATACGCATTCCGTTCATCTGTCACATGCCCCTAGCGTGTTGAACATGGAACCATCCCCTCTCTTTTCATCTGTTCGGAAAACGCCAGACACTGGAAAAACCCCTCCGGATGTTTTCCTTCTCCGTCTGCAACGTCTAGCACTACGATAGTTCACCCCTAACACCGGGTGTTTCCATGTTATGCTTTGATTGCTCTATTATTTATTGTGTTCCATGTCTGTTATTTCTTTCCGGTAGCCCCCGAGATCGCTGCCGATACCCCCGTGATTGACTACATCGACGACGACCCCTCATTCTTGCCAGAGCAACCAGGCAAGCCCCCGCTTTGATCATCCCGATATCGGCCATTCCATTCTTGCATGCTTGCATTAGATTTTGCTGCTGTTATTGTTTGCTCCTATTCTGATGCATAGCCTGCTTTTGTAACCTGCTTATTGTTAACTACCTACTTATCCTAAACTGCTTAGTATAGGTTGGTTACTGATCCATCAGTGACCCCCACCTTGTCCTTGTTGCCCCTGCTTCATCATCGACGACCCGATCAACGAGATTTGAAGACCAGGCCCCAGCACCGCACATCACTTTCCCCTTAGTTGCTCGACACTACTAGGTTACTATCGAGCACCGAGGGTGAGACCTCATCAGCACTTCTGATGTTAACCCTATAGTGTAGCTATTCGATCATGGTCCTCGAGGGTGATTTCCTCCTAAACCACTTCTAATACGGCTCTGTTGTGCAACCCCTCAAGTGTGAACCTCGAGGGTGGATCCTCTTACGTTCACCTTGATGATTACATCGAGTGGAATTCACCGGGGGTGTTTCCTCGGGTTTTCCCCTTGATATTTGGACACACGGATACTTGGACTTTACAGCTGTTACTTAGAAAGGCGGGTCGACCCTGAGGGGTACCCGCGAATGATGTGGAGACGGGTTGACCTGGAGGGTGCCCGCGAGATAATTACGAGGCGTGGCCGGGCATTCTTAGCCCTTGCCGCAAGTCCTCGAGACGGGGCGATGGGGTCACATCTTTCGTGAGTCTCTGTTTGTTACCGCGCGTTCCTAATCCACTACGATTTGGATATTTGATCTGAGGGGCCTCTGGCCTGATAGCAGTAACCATCACGTGGGCATTGTATGGGCGTTCTGCGTCGTATACATCAGCCGAAGCTTAATAGACGCCAGCGACTGAGCGGCGCGCGCCGGGTTGGACTGCGTAACCTCTAGCCTTGTTGAAGGAGGTAGCTAGGTCTGCTCACCGGCCGCGCACGCAACATGCAGGAGTTCCCGGGGAGATGGCCCATGACTCCTGGGGGCATAGGTTTAGTCCGGCGTGCTGGCTTCTCTATTAAGCCTAGGTCGGTTTGCGACGTATTATTTGGCCGAGGCCGGGCATGACCCAGGAAAGTGTGTCCGGCCGGAGTTAATCGAGTGTGGTGGGTAAGTTGGTGCACCCCTGCAGGGAAGAAAACATCTATCGATAGCCTGTCCTACAGTAACGGACACTTGGAGTTGTATCCCGTTCGATACAACTAGAACTGGATACTTGAGATGAGTAATGGATTGTGATGAGAAATGGATAGTATGGCTCTGGGATTGCTTTCTCGCAGGGAGTCGAGAAAGGATCTCTGGCCGAGGTTGATAACACTACTGCTACTATACTTTATGCTACTCTACTCCCTCCTGTTGCTGCAAGATGGTGGTTTCCAGAAGATGCTAGTCATCGATAGGACTAAGCCTTTCCTCTATTCTGGCATTCTGCAGTTTAGTCCACAAATTATGCCCTTTTCCTTTGATACAGATGCATACTTAGTTTAGATCTGATGTAAGTCTTGCGGGTACTTTGGATGAGTACTTACGGCTGCTTTGCTACCTCTTTTCCCCCATACCCGATTGTTGCGACCAAATGACGGATCTCAGGAGCCAGATGACACCACTGATGACTACTGCTACCCCGAGGGTGCCTACTACTACGTGACGGCCGCTGACGACTTGGAGTAGTTAGGAGGCTCCCAGGCAGGAGGCCTTGCCTTTTCGATCGTTGTTGATTTTGTGCTAGCCTTCTTAAGGCAAACTTGTTTAACTTATGTCTGTACTCAGATATTGTTGCTTTTGCTGACTTTTGTGTATTCGAGCTTATGTATTTGAGCCCTCGAGGCCCCTGGCTTGTAATATAAAGCTTGTATTATTTCAATTTGTGTCTAGAGTTGTGTTGTGATATATTCCCGTGAGTCCTTGATCTTGATCGTACACATTTGCGTGTATGATTAGTGTACGGTCAAATCGGGGGCGTCACAACAGCCTAGCTCGACGAACCAAGGGACAAGAGACACAACAGTTTATCCTGGTTCGGGCCACCTTGCAGTGTAATACCCTACTCCAGCTTTGCGATGGATTGCCTCGAAGGGCTGAGGATGAACTAGTATAGTGGTTGAACAGCCTCAGGAGGTGAGGTGTTCTTGAGCTCGATGAGCTTGCGGGTGGTCCGGGTGAGATGGATCCATCCCCTTCTATGGTGGTGGCTAAGTCCTATTTATAGTGGCCTTGGTCTTCTTCCCAAATGTAGGTGGGAAGGGATCCCACAACGGCCAAATTCGAAGGGAGAGAACTAGTACAAGTTATCCTGACAAAAGTAATCTTCGCCTGCAAAGGCTCTGGTGGTGACACCGTAGTGGGCTCTGCGATGACCTTCGTCTTGTCGTCCTGACGGTCTTGGTCTTATTGCACCAATATGGAAACCTTTGCTTCATTCCTCGGGACTTCGCGCCTGCGCTTGCCTCCTTGGCACTAAAGGGGAAACTAGTACACTACGCCCCACTGGCACCCACCTGGCCTTGGTCGTCATGGCTCACGTCATGTGAACCTCGTGAGGTGCACCTCACCTTGATGTCTCCGCTCCTCGGGAGCCAGCCTAGTGAGGCCGCCCCTAGGGAGGTCTTGTTGTCATCTGCCTCGCGAGGCTTGGCCCCTCGCGAGGGTCTTGAGTCGTTGTTGCTGAAACTGGGCTGAACCGGGCCGCCTATGAAGCCACGCCGTGGGCTACAGACAGGCAAGTCTGGGTGCTACCATTCCCAGGACGCCGACAATAGCCCCTGGACCCAAAATGCTCAAACTTGGCTTTGAGGCGAAGCCAAAGGGAAAGTGCGGAGCGCCACGGGCCCCAACCGCATGCGGCCTTGGTCGACGCGTGGTGATTGATGGGACGTGGGCACCCCCACTTCCCCACGTAGCCTTGATATTAGCCGGGCTTGGTGGGTGTCATCACTGCCTCAGCTCCATCTTCATTGCTTGATGCGCGCTTCCTTGGCCCCTCCACCTTCTCAGCTCTCCCTGTTGACATGACGTCGAAGTTGCCGAAGAAGAAGAAAGTGAAGAGCCGTGCTCCGGCCGAATCTCTGTCGGCCTTTGAGCCCGCCCTCGAGCGGTCGACGGTGGTTAACCTAGAGATGCTGGACAAGGTGCGTCCGGCACTCGCCGCCAATTCCAACGAGTGGAACGCGACGGTGGCTTGGCCTGCTTCCCATGCCATGGTCGACATGGCGGCCACTGAGATCCCCATTCATCTCCATGCCCTCTTGGCAGGCTTGATTGCCCCCTTTTCTGATTTCTTCAATGCCATAATCTCGCATTACCAAGTCCACGCGCTGCACCTGGATCCCCAATCCATCCTTCTCCTCATTGTCTTCGCCTTCGTCTATGAGGCCATGGTGGGCATTGTTCCCTCCGTGGCCTTGTTCCACCATTTCTTCTCACTCCACCTGACCGACGCCCGCCAGTGCTCGGGGCGCGTGACCTTCTAGGCTGTGGCGGCGACGGCAGGCTCAGGAATCGACTTCGAGCTCTCGCCGGTCGTACATGGATTCCAGAAGCGATGGGTGTTCGTGGATGTCGGCATGCTCAACTCCCTACTCTTGCTCCCCCGGGCGCCCGGCTGAGCTCAGCTCCGGGTGGGTGCACATGAAGCTCGTCGACCGACGGCTTGCCCATGTTTGGCGCCGACTGGCCAAGTTGAAGGAGCATGGGGTGACGGCGCCCATGGTGGTGCAGGAGTTCGTCCAGCGCCGCATTGCTCCGCTTCAGCACCATTCTCGATGGATGTGGACCTTCTCCGGCAACAGGGAACCCATGAGGCTCTAGGTGCCTGCGCTTCCTCCTAAAACTCTGTGCATGGTGCTCGAGCTCCTGACTGGCGATCCTGCGCTAGCCATGCTTCTGAAGGAGGCTGCCTTCTGTACTGCTGCTCAAACATGGAGGTGTTTGTGAGGCAGATGCCCCTCTTTGATGAGTGGAGACTACGCCCGGCTGAGCTTGAGGGGCCCCGCGACAACCCCATTCTTTTGGTCCCCCTGCCAGCTGTCCCTGCGGCGCATGCCTCAGTGGTGGATGCTGGGGGGCGGGCGTAGCCCGGTGCTATCGGGGCGGCTGATGACGTAGTGCCTCAGCCAGGCGCTCCTGAGATGGCAGCTCCCGAGGCGTAGGTGAGCCGTCTTGAGGGGGCGATCAAAGAGTTGGCGCGATTAGAGGCTCCCGAGGTCGCGGCCCCTGATGCTTGGGGAAGTAGTCTTGAGGTGGAGGCCGGAGAGCTGTCGCAGACCGAGGCTCCCAAGGTCGCCGCCTCAGGAGTTATGCCGAATGCCCCAAACGTTGATGGTCATGCCCGGGGCTTCGGCCAGCTCCGCCTGAAGTTCGAAGCACCCCGCAAGAGGAAGGGGGTCCAAGTTGCAGTGGTGACGCATACCGGCCGCTGAAGCAGAGAAAGTACATAGCTATGGATGAGTAAGTACCTTATTCTCATGATTTCTGGTGGGCTGCGTCCTTCCGTAACGACGGCTTTTCAGGGTTCCTGCGGCCGCAGCAACGGGGCCTCCTGAGGTGCTGCCGTCAATAGCCCTTTGCTCGCTCATGGTCCCGAGCCCCCCACGTCCGACCGTCGCGCGAGGTACGGTGCTTGCCTAAGAGGCGGACGCGCCGATGAGGGGTCTCGACCCTGCTTTCTTGGCGTCCTTCCTTCACACTCCTGACTGGGGTGCAGAAAGCGTGCCATGGGCTCATCCATTGGTCATCGCTGGTGGCTGGGCGACCCCAACACTGGCTTCGTCTTCAAGTGGCGAGGCCATGCCACCCAGCACCTGCGCTGAAGCCCGCAAGGTGGCAGGGAAGGCACCGGCCTCGGGCCCCCTGCCTGGGGCAGGTGGGCCACCTCAAGCTTCCCCAACAGCCCTTGGCACAGAGGACGGGATTGGTCGCGCCCTGGGGTTTACGCGCGGGCGTGGTGCTATACGCCACAAGCTCTTCCAAGAGGCGATGGGTGCGCTGAGCCGCCTCGGAGAAGAGCTCGTCGAAGTCGACGCTTGCCTTCAAACAGAGGACCTTCGCCTTGCTCAGGAGTGGCATCAATTGAAGGTCGCCATCAACCTTGGGCAGCTTCAACATGAGCGTGACAAGGCAAAGGCCGCGGTGTCCCTCGCGACCTCACGTGAGACCAACGCCCGGGCCTTGGAGGAGGCCAGGGAGGCCGGCCACTACGCGAGGCCGCCGAGGAGTGCGAACGGGAGTTCCAGGCGCGCAGGGCTGTCTTGGCGTCGATGAGGGGAGCACCTTCCGAAGGGAAGGAGATCCCGAAGTGCGAGGAGGCACTAGCGCTGGAGGCCTTGGAGCACAACCTGGAGCTTGAGCGGCTGGAGGTGAGGGAACGCCAGGTGGACACAGCTGAGGACGCCGTTACCATGCACGAAGCCAAGGTCTAGGAGGAGGTCACCTGGATGGTGGCGAAGGTTCGCGTGGATCTTGCGATGAGTACCGCCTGAAGATGGAGTTCCTGGAGGCCGAAGCTAAGGACAGGACCGCCGCCCTCAAGGCAAAGCTGAACGAGGCAGAGCAGTGCGAGAAGGCCACCAAGGCGGCTGAGGCTTCAGCCCTGGCTGACTTGGCCTCATCATGTGCCGATTTTCTCTCGCTCCACCAGCATATTGATGGCGCCACGTCCCTCGCGAAGCATAATAGGGATGAGGCATGTCGTCAGCAGCCGATGCAGCGCGAGCATGCCCCCATGCTTTAGGCCCTCAGGGTGAGGGCCAACCGAGCCCTAGGTGTCATCTGCGAGGAGAGCGCCCCTCATCCCCACATGGAAGATTACGCCAGCCACCTTTCCTTCTTTACTGAGGTCGTGACATGCCTTGAGGACCAGGCTGCAAGGGCTTGCAAGCTCGTCGAGGAGAGGAGTCGGGGCCTCCTTGGGCGTGCATTCTCGCGCGTCTTCAGTCATCTTCGGAACACCGACCCCCACTTTGAGTTTGAAGCCGCCATAGCCCCAATGCCCGGGGCTATTCGGGACAACTTGTCGCACTGGGTGGACGATCATGTGGACGCTTTGGTCAGAGAGTGTGCCCCTGAGGACGACACGGCGGTGATCGTGGTGGACGAAGATGGCGTGGATGACGATGATGAAGACGACGTCAGTGACAGCGCAAGTAGCACAGATGAGAGTGACCAGGACGGTGCTGAGGGCAGCGCCTCCAGTTAAGCACGCATTCCTTCGCTTGAACCTGCATGCAAAGACTCGGACACGGCCCCGCAGGGCGTGAGAGCATTTTGGAGGGGGGAGACCCTTGTAATGTGTAAATTAATGTTCTGTGTTTTTAAAGCTAAACTCGAAATGTGCTATTGCGAGCTTGTGAGCCCCCGAGCAGGGTTGTCGCTGAGACTTATCTTGATCCTAGTAGGCCTTGAGCGGGTTCTGAGGTCACATATGCGCCTTCCTCCTAAGGCGAGTCCTCTGAGGCTTGTGGGACTTTGGGCCTCCTGAGAAGCTAGCGGATCCATTGGAGAGGGCCACGCCAGGAGCGTCCGGCGGACCGTGGTAGGATGCGCACGCGGAAATCTTGTGGCACGTGCACTCTTGCCCCGAGGGGGTCCTATCCATGCCGCCCAGACGCGCCCAGCGCTGCCTGTCGACCAGCCCCCGATCCGCGGGGCACTCTTAAGAGGGGGAGGGGGGGTGAGGGGCGCAAGCCTTAAAAACAAAGCATGCAACCAGAACGCAATAAAACCGGCAGAAACCAGAGAAAACTCCCCCCAATTTTAGATAACACAAAAGAACTTCAACTCTCGATCCGGAAGGAAGAAGGCGATCAAGTTACAGAGAAAGGGGCGAAGGCAAATAGCCGTGTCCGGCACCTAGCTAGTCTTCTTGTCTTCTCACCAATGCGGAGCTAAGTGCTTTCACTGGATGTGAGCATAGTCATTGGGGGACAGTGTCGACAGCCAGCGCGGAGCATGGTTCTTCCACTTGGACATGGGCGGGAGCCCCTGAGGCCGAGGGGCAGCACACTGGATACTCCGGGGTGTGTACAACCCTACTCATTATTACGTGAGTGTCACGAGCGTAGACCTTCATAGGCGTGAGCATTGCTTCATATTGCCTGACGAGGGCCCTGCCTTGCGCCTCCCTCGACCACCGTAGGGTCATCTGGAAACCAGGACGAGACCAAGGGGGGCGCCAGCGGCACCCTCGGCGACCATGGGCCCTCTGCCGGGGGGTGGAGGGCTCGCCAGCGCCTCCCCTAGTAGAGAACCTACCTCCACGCGACGCCTTGCTCCGCGGGGCGTGAGGGGGGCCCCGCGTCTAAGCCCTGCCTATGCAGCCCCCCAGTGCGCCGGTCCTGCTAGGGGTGGGGGTACCATGCTGGGGTCTCCGACCGCTGCCGTGGCCTAGTTCACCTGCGGTCCATGGTTAGCGTAAGCATGTCCCTGGGGTATCGGACGTACCCTGTGGTTGTCGTCGTCGAAGGGTTCGGCAAAGCTTCCAGGTAGCTCATTGAAAGCCCCGACCTCTAGCAGATCTCTTGCCCAGCTCGGCTCGGGGAACGAGCTGGGGTCTTCCTCAGGCGTGTATTCCATGCCCATCATGCGGGGCACGTAGGCATCAGGGGCGGCTGCACCAGGGCCTTCGCCGGGGTGCCCCACACCTTGGACTTCCGGGACCTGTGCCTGGCCCTGGTTTCCGCAGGGCGACACCCCAGGGCGGCCCTGCAGGGGACCGCCAGGACCTGCCCTGGCTGCAGAACACTGCGGTTGCGGCGGGACGAGCTGCACCGAGGGTCGTGTTGTTGCGGTCGAATACTTCGAGTGCTTTGTGGGGTGCACGGGTGCGGTGGGGCCTGGCATGCACCTCCGCCGCCACCTGAGGGGTGGACAGGGAGCAAAAAGGTGCCGCACCCCTGCAGGCGGCATCGAGCAGTTCGGTGACCCGCTCCAGTAGGGCATCGCGGCTGCCCTCCGCCAACCTGTAGCGCCGTAGCTCTCGTGCCACGATGATCGTGGCCCACATGTTCGCCTATTCCCGACGAGTATGCGGCGCCATCGCCGCGGCGTAGCCCGAAGACTGCTCGGCGATGTGCACACACCGAGGGCCAAGGGCGGGAGGCACTGGCCCGCGCCACCCGCGTCCAGCGGAGTTGGGTGGTGTACGAGCCGCCTGGAGCGTGGAGTGGAGGTCTTCCTGGACGAACGACATCGCCCGGGAGGGCCAAGCTGCCCAGTGCTCGGCATGAGCCCCCTAATCGTCGGCCATCTGGGCTGTCGGGTGGCTGGAAGAAGAAAGGCCCCGACGGACCCCTACCTGGCACGCTAAATGTCGGATCCGGGGTTCCGCCGACCCTTGAGAGGTTCGAACACTGGGGTGTGTACGAAGAACTATCTCTTCGCAACCTGCTGGCCCAACGATTCCACAACCTAGCTTGACAAACCCAAGGGACAAGAAAAACAATAGTTTATCCTGGTTCGGTCCACCATGCGGTGTAATACCCTACTCCATCTTTGTGGTGGATTGCCTCGATGGGCGGAGGATGAACTAGTACAGTGGTTGAACAGCCTCAGGAGGTGAGGTGTTGTTGAGCTCGATGAGCTAGCGGGTGGTGAGGGTGAAATGGATCCGTCCCCTTCTATGGTTGTGGTTAAGTCCTATTTATAGTGGCCTTGGTCCTCTTCCCCAATGTAGGCAGGAAGGGATCCCACAACGGCCAAATTTGAAGGGAAACAACCGGTACAAGTTATCCTGACAAAAGTAGTCTTCGCCTGCAAAGGCTCTAATGGTGCTGCAGTGGGCTCCGCGATGACCATCGTCCTGTCGTCCTGGCAGTCTTGATCTCGTTGCACCAATATGGAAACCTTTGCTTGATTCCTCGGGAGTCTGCGCCTGCGCTTGCCTCCTTGGCACCAAAGGGGAAACTGGTACACTATGCCCGCTGGCGCTCACCTGGCCATGGTCGTCATGGCTAACGTCGTGTGAACCTTGCGAGGTGCACCTCACCTTGATGTCTCCGCTGCTCAGGAGCCAGCCTAGTGTGGCCGCCCCCCAGCGAGGTCTTGGTGTCGTCCACCTCGCGAGGCTTGGCCCCTCGTGAGGGTCTTGAGTTGTTGTTGCTGAAACTAGGCTGTACCGGGCCGCCGATGGGGCCACGCCATGGGCCGCAAGCAAGCAAGTCTCGGTACCCCCGTTCCCAGGACACCGACAACGCTGAGCGTGTTGGCAGCCTCAGACGCAAGCGGCAGCAGCTGTGGCCGCGACGACGACATGGCCGGTGGTGGAAGCTCACGGCTCCAGCGAATTTGACGGCTACGTGATACAAACAAGGCAGGGGAGAGAAGGGTTCAACGTAGGAGCTCACAACGGTCATTTCGAGCAGATCAGTGGGCTCGGGGAAGGCTGGAGCAGTTGGGGCAGCGACAGGGATCTCCGGCGGCAGAGGAGGAAGAAGGTGAGGTAGCCGGCGATGCAGGGTGTCCGGCGTCGCCTGGCTCTACGTAGATGATGGGGATTACGCTACGGTTCTTTTGGGTGGGACAGCGAGGGAGGGGTGGAAGATGGCCGTGGCTACGGCGAGTGGCGGTGACGACTTCTCTTGGTGCATGTGAGGGAGAGAGCCAGGGAAGGGAAAGGGGCGAGGGAGAGTGAGAGAGGGTCGAGGGATCTCTGTGGCATCTCCAGGGCGATGTTGGGGAGGCGGCATCAAGCAGGAGGTGGCATGTGCATGCTGGAGCGCGTCGGGCACACGCACTCCTTCCTATTGGCAGGAGGTTGAAGACGGTGGTGGCTGTGGTGGGCTGGGTCAGCTGGAGTTGGGCTAGGTGGGCTGCCAGGTGAATGCCAGGTACTTTATCTCTCTCTCCTTTATTTCTGTTTTTCTATTTATTTTCCTCTGTTTTGATTTAGTTTAAAATCTAAACCATTTGATAAAATGATGAAAATAATAGTGGGCACTTGTGAAATTATTTACAGCAGCCCTCAAATATTTTCAGAATTATTTGGACATGTAAAAATACTTATAGCATTTAAATGTCCAAGAACAAATACTGTATGATTTAATTCAATAACCCAGAGTGTCCTAGAAAAGTGTGCACCATTTTTGGCAGAGGTTCTGGACCAAAACAAAAATGATGAACATTTATGAAGGGAATTTGAGGTTCATTGAAAATATTTTTAGGTTGAACCTATTTGAATTCCATTTGATGCTAGGGTTTGAACATCCCTAATTCAAATTCATTTGAATTTAAACATGATGACATGATGATCAAGCAAAGACAAACAAGGACTGATCTAGGGCTGTGACACTCGTGTTGATCCTTAAAAAAACCTGGGCTCGTGTCCTTTTGGTGGCGTGTGTGGTACGCACATTAGCCAACCCCAACCAGTCGAGCCTCTGCGTTTTGAGTCGAAATATCTGGCGGCCAGAATTCCAGCCATAGGAAATTCCCCTCATGTCCCTGGTCCATAATGACTAACGATGAACAATGGAGGGACGCTTTAGCATGGTTCAATTCCCTCGGTCGCCGCTACCCAAGGTCACCCGCAAACTCCATTGCCTAGTACTAATTGGAGTACTATACCAGGATGAGCACAGAATTGAGCCCCGTTTGTTCGTGCCTATATCAGGCAATGCACTGGTACAAAGGGATTATCCTTTTACTCTACATATATAACTTGTCCGAAGTCCAACTAAGAAAAATGTTTGACTAAATCCTTTATTAAGAAATATTAACATCTATAACAGTAAAGATGTATCACTTGAAAAATTATTGGATGATGCAGGTTATGATAATGTTTCAAATCCTGGATTTTAAATTTTAGAAAATCCAAAAGTGACCGGAAATTCAAGAAACTGAGCATGGTCTCGTGATATGGCACAAATATTCCTATGGCACAAATCCTTTATTCAAGCTGCTTATGAGAAGTTGCACAAATGAAGAGCCAAGGAATTTTGCAACAAAGACCTGTCATGTTAAGGCGAATGCTTTCACTATTCAAACCATGGGAGTTTACGTGCCGCCACGAGTCCCGCTTCTCATTGGCAGGTGCCATCCCAGCAAGAGTGTGAGTCGACAGGAGGCGTGCGAGCAGACCGCTGCGCCGGCTGACCGAGAGGCGTGCGAGAAGATCGCTCCGCAGGCTCACCGGGAGGCGAGCCCTTTGAACAGGCTCCGCCGCCCACCTTCGTCCCACTTTTAATTGTGCCGGCGCCATAGTTTAAAATCACCCACACACTACCTGGTATCGCTACAATCTTCTATCTTCCTCTCCGATTCTCCTGTCGTCTACCTCCAACCAGCCTGACCTAACCGTACGCGATGTTGCATCACGATGGTCTACCCTTAGTCTTCCAGTTTCTCGAGGAAGACACCTAGTCAGAGTCTCAAGAACATAAGGTTCTTTGGGACGAGCTTGAACCGGCCTTGCGGGAAGACGCCGAGCCTGTTCCCGCTCCCGTCGCCCCGACTGCGCCAACACCCATCCCCGTGGCATTGATGGGCTGGGAGCCGCTCATTGTCGCCGAGCTTGATGCCATGGGGTTCCACGAGGTCCCCGCCGACTTTCATGCGCCCGTGCACCTGCCACCGCATGCGCCTACATGTGCACTGACGCGTGCGCTCTCTGTCATGCCATTGCTAGCGCCTGTCCCCACGCGGGTGCTAGTGCCCCCCTCAGCGGCATGGATGGCCACCATCGACCGCTTCCTTGCACCAACGTCAGTCCCCTCCTCCTGCCAGTTGACTCGCTCTTGGAGACCGAAGTCCAGAACATTCTGGCCTTCCTTGAAGCTAGGGACAACGTCCAGGAGTATGCGAACAACGGCGCAAGACGCCACCGTCACTGTCGCCATCAGTCAGTGGCCTGACGACACACAGAGCACAACAGAGGAGCCACTTCCCACCGCAAGACTCCCCCGCTGCCGTTGCTTAATCTAAATTTGCCATGGAAAATTTCGGATTGCCATGCTTAAAATCATTTCCGTTTACTTTAGATCGATGGTCGTATGAATGTAAAGTTGGAGTCATACTGAATGAAATCTATGGTTTGATCGATTGAATGTTCTGCTAGAGCCATATCAAATTAAATATAAAACGTCATCAAGCCAAATGTATTCCTGCTCATCCAATGACCTAGACTGCTTCAATGTCGAGCGCTCAACACGTTTAGCGTGGAGTTAATTTCATGGAAAAAATAGTTCTAATCACATAATAACACACAAATAATATCCTACTTAATATCCACATGCACTTAATATACTTCCAAATTAACATGCATTGCACATACACATTGACTTGTACTACTAGTATGTGAAATTGGTACCGTAACTTGCGAACGCGTCCAAATATGGTTCTTCGTGTTTTCCCGTGCATCTAAACATAGAAGGGGAGGGGAGAGAGAGAGAGCAGACATGGAACCCACCAGTAAGTGAAGGCGAATAGTACGTGCTAACGAGCCGATCCCACTAATGTACTAAAAATAATATTAAAACATGTTATCCATTAAACAGGCTCTGGTAATATAAAAACATTATATCAATAAAGGGGGTACAACAAACGTTGTTGTACTATGTTGCCTATTGACATGCCGCTTGAAGGCCCTGGCCGCATGTTCGATCCTCGTACTTTTTAATTTTTAATTTATATATGGGTCCAAATTTGTTTCATGACAGGGGGTCCCTCGGTGTGTAGTTTGTAGCACTTTAATTTGTGGGTCAAAATTTGTTCCATTACAGGTGGACTATCGGTGTGTAGTTTCGTAGCTTATTTGTAGTAATAATTAAAGAGAACAACAGAGTTTTTTGCAAAAATACCATGGTGCAACGTTGAAGGCGAGAAAGGACGTGCAAGAGAGTGATGACCAATCCAGAGGGAAATCAATTGGGGGTGTGGGGGTTGCAATGGTGTTTGGAGTAGTTGTGGGCCGAGTGCTACAAAAATATAGTCTATACCCACCGGAATAAATGCCTTCACAAATTAATCCAAGGCTGGAGTCCGCCTCGCCAATGTAAATAGCTCTGGCTCTGCGAGGGGTGGAGAGGTAGCTTCAATGTGTGGAAGATACGGCGTGAGAAAGCGAGGTCAATCGAGACACGAATAGATAGAGAGACAAAGTGAGTGTGGTCCGGCATTCGTTGAAAAGATATATATGCTCTGGAGAGATATTGTCCGATTGAGCTTTTGGGAAGGGTGAAGGCTGTAAGATAGAGCTTGAGAGATGATCCAGTCACAGACATGTAGATATATTTTGTGCGTGGGAGGTAGCAAGGTTAATCGATTACATATATAAAGGGAGAGAGATTGAGCGAGTGTGGCTCGTTGTGCAATTGAAAGAGTGAGATGGGTTGGAGAGAGTGACCTAGATAGACAATGTGCGTGAGAGAGTGTACAATATGAATATGTCGAATTGGGATCAAACATGGAGATATATTGTTTGTGTCCGAAAAAGAGCAAGGTCAATCAAGACATACAAAGAGAGAGAGAGAGATAGAGAGAGAGAGACTGAGCGAGCGTGGCCTTCCATGAGGTCAAAAGAGTGGGGGCATCTTGAATGGATAGACCTAGATAGACAATCTGCGTAAGAGAGTATAGAGTGTGTCGATCGAGGCTCAAACAGGGAGATATACCATTTGTGTGTGAAAGAAGGCGTGGTTAATCAAGACTTAGATAAATAGAGCGAGATTGAGCGGGTGTGGCCCGCCATGCAGAAGAAAGAGTGAGATAGTCTCGAGAGAGTGACCTAGATAGATAATGTGCGTGCGTGCGCACGAGAGGGGTGGCTAGATAGGCAATGCATGTATCTAGTGAGAGAAGGTGGGAGAGAGAGAGAGAGCTCGGCATGGGGTGCAATGGTTGGTGTGTGAGGTAGATACATTTGGTAACAGAGTGGGAAAAGGGGGTTGTGTAGTTGAGAGAGAGTTAGAGATCGAAACATGGAGAGAAAGAATGAACGTGTGTCGGAAACCGATAGCTTCCTAAGGTGGTTAGGAGAGGAAGATTGATCGATACATGAAGTATGTAGCGTGTGTGCCAGGGGGGTGGGGCTAAAAACAACATTTGAATGTAGATAGTACAAGACTTAATATCGACGTTTCAATTTCGTGTACATTGTAAGATTTGAATTAAGGACCATGCATATGGGTAATTATTTCGAATTCGTGCCATACTAGCTAGGTTTGGAAAAGTTGACATTGACTCGATTGTTGTGCTATTTTGTAGGTCATATGTTTGAATCGACCCAAAGTTTTCTTGGTACCATGGTGTTCATCATATACATATGAATTTGTATTAAAAGTAGCATGGATACCGTGAAATGCGAAATCCATGTTAGAATTAGAGATCGCTTTGTGACACACACTCTAATTCAAATAACTCCTCATTAATTGATTTATAGTATCTCGTTTTGAATGACTAATTATTTGCAAGGAAAACACGAGCATGGTAATACATACAGATTCATTTGCAATTGAAAGAAGATTTGTTTGCATTCTCAAATGTAGGCGCACCAGGTAGACCATGGTCGTGTCATGGTGGTCGCGTGTGTCGTACATACGCTAGTTATCGACGTTCTAGGAACGGGGTTACCCAGACTTGCCTTCCTTCGGCCCATGGCGTGGCTCCATCGGCGGCCTGGTACGGCCCAGCTTCAACATCAACAACTCAAGACCCTCGCGAGGGGCCAAGCCTCGCGAGGCGGACGACACCAAGACCTTCATGTGGGGCGGCCTCCATAGGCTGGCTCACGAGGAGCGAATATATCTATGCAAGGTTCACCTTGAGAGGTTCGGATGACGTGAGCCATGAGGACCAAGGCTAGGTGGGTGCCAGCGGGCGTAGTGTACCAGTTTCCTCTTTGGTGCTAAGGTGGCAAGCGCAGGTGCGGAATCCTGAGGAATCAAGCAAAGGTTTCCATTTCGGTGCAACAAGACCAAGACCGCCAGGACAGCAGGACGAAGGTCATCACCGAGCCCACCGCAGCGTCACCACCAGAGGCTTTTTGCAGGCGAAGACTACTTTTGTCAGAATAGCATGTACTACTTGTTTCCCTCCAAAATTGGCCGTTGTGGGATCCCTTCCCGCCTTCATTTGGGAAGAGGACCAAGGCCACTATAAATAGGACCTAGCCACCACCATAGAGAAGGGATAGATCATGCAGATCATCCTCACACCCACCAGCTCATCGAGCACAAGAACACCTCTCCTCCTGACGTTGTTCTCCACTGTACTAGTTCATCCTCAGCACCTCGAGGCCAATCCATCACAAAGTAGCAGTAGGGTTTTACACTGCAAGGTGGCCCGAACCGGGTAAACTGCTGCGTCTCTTGTCCATTCGGTTCGTTGAGCTAGGTCGTGGGATTAGAGACCATGCAGACTGGGGAGGACGAGCTCTTCGCACGCACCCCAGAGTTCGAACCTCTCAAGGGTCCGCGTAACCCGATATCCGACATTTGGTGTGCCACGTAGGGGTGCGTCGGAGATCTGCCACCTTGTCCACTTCGCTTTGCTGTTCGGCTCTCATGGCAGACGCTTCTCCATCGACTGGATCGACGCACGGTCTCGGAGGAGCCAAGGGCCTCCGATCCTTGACTCCCGCGCTGCGACGAGTGCAGTGGCCGCCCAAGTTCAGGTCGGACATGCCACCCCGATACGACGGTGCGGCAGACCCGGCAGGCTTTCTACAAGCATACAGGAGGCTGTTTGGGCGGCCGACGGCGATGACAAGGTCATGTCAAACTGGCTTCCCATGGCCCTAGTGGGCGCGCCACACGCCTGGCTTCTCAACTTGCCAGGGTCTTCTATGGCATACGTGGAGGAGCTGCGTGGCCTATTCATCGCCCAAGGCCGACCTCACCTTCGACTCGAGAGATGACCCCGCGACCACCATGGGCGCCGGCGCGCTCCCGATGCTCTGCAACCCCACTATCTACAACGTGGCGGTCACCAAGACCCTCATCGACGGTTGAGCTGGCCTCAATGTGCTCTCTGTGGAAGCTTTCGGCTTGCTTCACATGCCACATGGCTGGCTCCACCCCACCAAGCCCTTCTCCGGGGTCGTGAACGGCTCAACCTGTCCCTTGGGGCATACCCGCCTCCCCTTCACCTTCGGCACCTGTGAGAACTACCGCACCAAGCTCATCGACTTCGACATCACCCACATTGGCCTCCCTTACAACTCCATCATCGGGTACCCGGCCTTGGCCCAGTTCATGGCAGCGACCCACCCCGCCAACAATCTCATGAAGATGCCGGGGAGTAGAGGCGTCCTTACTATGGCCGGGGACACCAAGGAAGCCTTGTTGTCCATCAAGCTCACCTTCAGGGCTGCGACTGCCGCGTGGTCAGGTGAGGAAGGAGCCCCGGAGGCTTCGGGGGATTCGCTGGCAAAGAAGAAGCATTTGTTCTCCGAAGATCACGCCAAGACGAAGCAAGTATGAGTTGATGAGGACGGGGCGTCAGGCGCCACCTTCACCATAGGTGCCAGCCTCCCTTCATATCAAGAGGAGGCATTGGTCAGCTTCTTGTGCAAGAACAAGGATGTGTTGCATGGGAGCCTAAGGATCTGGTCGTGATCCCAAGGGGGATAATCGAGCACCACCTGAGGGGATGCCCTAACGTGCGCCCAGTAAAGCAAAAAAGTGCGGCGGCAGTCCACAAAAAGCAGTCGTTCATCGTCCAGGAGACTCGCAAACTCCAAGAAGCCGGTGTCATTCGGGAGGTACGTTACCCGGAATGGCTGGCGAATCCGGTTGTCTTCACCAAGAAGGGCGGGAAGGAGCGCATGTGCATCGACTTCACCAACCTCAATAAAGGCTTGCCCCCAAGAACCCTTCCCGCTTCCACGCATCGGTCAGATCATCGACTCCACCGCTGAGTGCGACTTGCTGTGTTTTCCGGACGCCTTCTCAGGCTATCACCAAATCAAGATGGCAGTACAAGATGTTGAGAAGACATCTTTCTTGACCCCATGCGGGGTGTACTGCTACATCTGCATGCCGTTCGGCCTGCGTAACGCCGGAGCAACTTTCCAACGGCTGATGCACATTGCTCTGGGTCGGCAGCTCGGGAGGAGCGTTGAGGCCTATGTTGATGATATAGTGGTGAAATCTCGGGAGGCGAGGACTCTCATTGAAGACTTGGAGGAAACATTCGTCAGCCTGCACAAGGTGGATCTATGGCTCAATCTGGAGAAATGCGTACTTGGCGTCCCCTCCGGCAAGCTGCTGGGCTTTCTGGTGTTGCATAGAGGAATCGGGGCCAGCCCCGAAAAGGTCAAGGCCATAGAAAGAATGAGCCCGCCACACACCCTCAAGGAGATGTAGAAGCTGGCGGGCTGTGTGACCTTGCTAGGGTGCTTCATCTCCAACTAGGGGGAGCGCACCCTCCCATTCTTCAAGCTGATGAAAAAGAATTGACCATACGAGTGGACTCCAGAGGCCGACGCGACATTCCAAGACCTCAAGAAGTACCTCACCATCCCGCCGGTGATGGTAGCGCCACGCCCCCATGAGCCGCTGGTGCTCTACCTGGCCGCCACCCCTCACTCAGCTAGCGCGGCGGTGGTGGCGGTCTGGGAGGAACGCCCGGCCAAGGACTCTCAAAGAAGCACCCCGCAGCTGGCTAGAATGCATCGGTTCCAAGATGGCGCTCCTGAGGCCTCGGCTACCTCTACAGAAAGACCAAGCCCCTCGGGATGGAGCTCCTGAGGCCCCGACTGCCTCGACCGGCGACCAGCCTCCTGGGGCCGCCGGGCCGCAGGAGACGCAAGGCGTCACCCACACTTCTGCCCTCGTCGAGCACCCGGTGTATTTCATCAGCACGGTGTTGCGCGATGTGCGGGCACGCTACCCCATGCCACAAAAGCTCTTGCTCATGCTCCTCGTCGCCTCATGCATGTTGCGCCACTACTTTCAAGGCCAACCCATCAAGGTCGTCTCAGCTTACCCACTGGAGAGGGTGCTCAGGAGCCCCAATGCGGCAGGAAGGGTGCAGAATGGAACATCGAATGTAGGCATTCGAGTTAAAGTTCAGCACCACCAGAGTCGTCAAGGGCATCGCACTCGCCGACTTCTTGGAGGACTGGACCGACGTCCCCATCCTTGAAGCATGAGAGGACCGATCCCTCTCGGCAGGGAGCGAGGCACCAGACGGCTCAGTCATGTACTTCGACGATGCCTTCGCGTGTTAGGGCACGGGGGCTGGCGCCATGCTCATCTCGCCCCACCCAGGACAAGCTCTACTACACCATGCAGCTTTGCTTCCAGCAGGGCGAGAAGGTCTCCAATAACATCATGGAGTAGGAAGGACTGATCGCCGGTCTCAAGGCTGCAGGAGCCTTGGGGGTGAAGCGCCTCACCATCAAGGGAGACTCCCAGCTCCTCATCAACTTTTCCAACAAAGTATAAGAGTCGAAGGACGAGCACATGGAGGCATACCTTGCAGAGGTACGAAAAATTGAGAAATAATTCTTGGGCCTGGAACTGCAGCATGTGCCGCGCGACACGAACAAGGAAGCTGACGACATCGCCAAGAGGGCGTCCTGACGCTTGCCCCAGGAGCCTGGCATCTTGGAGGAGCGGCTAATCAAACCTCTAGCAGCCCCTCCTACTGTGGAACCAGCATTGCCTCAGGAGGGGCTCCCACCAGCACCCCTCTCGGGAGCCCCCACTTGCGGCCCAACCTCTGGAGCGTGTCTACTTCACGTGCTCGAGCCTCAAGAGGGGTGCTGGACCGAAGAGTTTAGGGCGTACCTGCTTCAGGGACCCTGCCAGAGAAGGACGAGGATGCGGAGCGTGTGGCTCGACAGGCCACTGCCTACTCCATCTAGGACGGTGAGCTCTATAGGAAACAGCCAAATGATGTTTCTCTATGATGCATCTCCAGGGAGCAGGGACATGAGCTGTTGGCTGACATCAATAGTGGCGACTGCGGGCATCACTCATCATCGTGCACCCTCATGGGCAAGGCGTTCCACAGCGGATTCTATTGGCGCACAATGATGCCGCCGAGCTGGTGAGATCTTGTGAAGCATGCCAATTCCATGCGAAGCAGATCCACCAGCCCACTCAGGGCCTCCATGTAACGCCCCGAGACCGTTGCGCCAGGTGTCTTCCAGTTATTCGCTGTTGTTGCCTTGTCATTCGCTTGCGTGTTGCATCTTGTCATGTCATCATGTGCATTGCATCATCATGTTTTCAAAACATGTATCCATTCGGGTTCCCCCAGTTCCGTCCGTTGTCCGTTCTGAGCCCAGACACACTCGCACGCGCCCGCGGCATGTCCGAAATATTATTATATAAGTGGCCGGAAAATGTTCTCGGAATGGGTTGAAACTTGGCATGCAGTGTTGTTATGTTGTAGGTAGGGCACCTACCAAGTTTCATCTCATTCGGAGTCCGTTTGGTGACCCAACAGATAACTATAGCGACAATATAGTCGGTCTATAGTCGGACGTTTCCAGTCTCCGGAAACGGTTGCCGGGTTGCATTCCTCCTTTCTCTTCTCAGTCCAACCACACAATTGACCTTGTTCGCCTAATCCCCTCTTTGCACAGTGCATAGAACCCTCTCGCGCGTCCGAAACTCCCCTGAACCCAATCCGGACAGTCGTCACCGTTGGGCCCGGATCATCCCCAAACATCTATAAAAATATTAGCGGTTTGTTCTTTGACACTCCTAGCCTATTTTATCTCGATCGTCCGATTACGATCGAAGGGATCCGATTAACCCCTAACCAAAACCCACTAGCTATATATAAGGGGCAACCCTAGTTTTTAGGCCACTTGTCCCATCCATCCTCCTGCCCGCCGCCACCTATCTGCCTTCTCTTCACCTCGGGATCCTCCCGATCCAAATCCACCCGAGTGCCTCCACCTTGATTTCAATGCCGCCCAATCAGAGCCCTCCCATGGTTCCCGTCGACTCTGCCTCGTCCTCGCGCCTGAGACCCCAGCTGACCTGAGCTCATCCTCCAACCAGAACGAGCGCCATCGCCGCCGTTTGGAGCGCCGCTGTGCCGGAGATGAGTGCCTTGCACCCTGCTCTACTTCCTCCCTTCCTCTACTTCCCCTCGTTCCTCACATTTCTTCCTCTGCTTGCAACAGATCGAGCCATGGCACCACCCCAGGCTTTTCCCCGACGCCATGGATGCCCACCACCGGGTCGTCGCTGCCTCCCCGCTGCCTCCTCGCAGGCCTCGTCCATCCTCCCCCGAGCAGGTGTTCGCCCGGAGCCGCCGGTTTCCTCCGTGCCCTCGCACCATGCCGGACCTCCGCTTGGCCTCGCTTGTCCACTGCCGTCGCCTGTTATTGCCCCGACGCTGACAGCCATCATCACTGCTCTGCTTCGTGTCGAGAAGGAGCAGCTCGCAGGCCCGAGTTGACCTCTCCCGTCGCCTTCTCCGCCTTGCAAGCTCTGCGAGCTACCACGTCTTCCTGGAGTCACACGAATTTCCCCGCCGCTGTCGTGAGTCCCTTGTCGTCAGCCTTCCCTGCGACCTCGCCTCCCCTGCTTCCTCTGCTCCGAGGACGGGCCACGCACTTGCATTGATCGACTCCAGATCGACCGCTCCCTCCCTATCGATCGCCATGGGCCGCGACCCCCCAAGGCCCGGTCGCTTCTGCTGTCAACTGCCCAAGGCCCAAGCACTCTTTTGGCCCTGCCAAATCTAGCCTATGTGAGCATCCGCCATCTATCCCTCGCCCAGTGCTATTCCTGCTATGTTGTGCACTGCTCCTGTTCCAGTTTCGGCCCGTATAGGTTTTTTTAGGTTTTGTGATTTTGTCTATTATTACAGAGAACACTAGTTTTGTATAATAGCCCTTGCACTTGATGCATATAATAACTCATCATCCGTGCACCGGATTAAAATGATTTATATATGAAATATGACTAGAATTTCATCTAGTTTCATAATATGCCACTTTCATGCATGTTTAAATTTTTGTTTGTTTAAATTAGCCTATTGCCATGCTAAAATGATTTAATTCATAACTAAATAACCGTAGCTCCATTTTAAATAATCTTTATATGTAAATGGGGTAGAAAAATGCCTAGTTTAACATGGTGCACTGTTCTTGCATGTTAAACAACTCTAAAATGTGGTTTAGGGCAGAACAGTACCAAATCCATAATTTGCACATGGGGATTTTCCAAAATTGTTGTTTGTCATTCCGACCTCATTTCAACTTGTCTACATAGGTAGTTTTCATATGGTTCACCCCTTGCCATGTTTAATAACATTTAATATTGTTGGGTGCATAACCAATAGAGAACTATATAAGTCATGTGGTGTTTCATCAATATGCAACTCGTTGCATATTGAACTCCACTTAATTTGTAGTATTGTTTGTTGCACTTTGCTTTGCCATGCCATGCCTCTTTAAACCGGACATGCATCATACTTGGTTGTGCATCATGCCATGTTCATGTGATGGTTGTTTACTATGTTGTTTGTTTTCTTTCCGGTGTTACTTCTTCTCGGTAGTTCCGGTAACATTGCATTTGTGAGGATCCGCTCGACTACGCCTGTGTGTCTTCTTCATGGACTCGTTCTTCTTCCTTGCGGGATCTCAGGCAAGATGACCATACCCTCGATATCACTTCTATCTTTGCTTGCTAGTTGTTCGCTCTATCGCTATGCCGCGCTACCTACCACTTGTTATATCATGCCTCCCATATTGCCATGTCAAGCCTCTAACCCACCTTTCCTAGCAAACCGTTGTTTGGCTATGTTACCGCTTTGCGCAGCCCCTCTTATAGCGTTGCCAGTTGCAGGTGAAGATGAAGATTGTTCCATGTTGGAACATGGATATGTTGGGATATCACAATATCTCTTATTTAATTAATGCATCTATATACTTGGTAAAGGGTGGAAGGCTCGTCCTTATGCCTGGTGTTTTGTTCCACTCTGGCCGCCCAAGTTTCCGTCATACCGGTGTTATGTCCCTTGATTTTGTGTCCCTTACGCGGTTGGGTGTTATGGGAACCCCTTGATAGTTTGCTTCGAATTAAACTCCTCCAACAAGGCCCAACCTTGGTTTTACATTTGCCTAACAACCTATCACCTTTCCCTTGGGTCGGCCAACCCGATGGTCATATTTATTTTAACCCCCCGGGCCAGTGCTTCTCTAAGTGTTGGTCCGAACCGGGCAGCCTGCGGGGCACCTCGGGGCAACTTGAGGGCTGGTTTTACTCGTAGATTGACCTATCCTGTGTTGCCCTGAGAACGAGATATGTGCAGCTCCTATCGGGATTGTCGGCACATCGGGTGGCTTTGCTGGTCTTGTTTTACCATTGTCAAAATGTCTTGTAACCGGGATTCCGAGACTGATCAGATCTTCCCGGGAGAAGGAATATCCTTCGTTGACCATGAGAGCTTGTGATGGGCTAAGTTGGGACACCCCTACAGGGTATAAACTTTCGAGAACCGTGCCCGCGGTTATGTGGCAGATGGGAATTTTTTAATATCCGGTTGTAGATAACTTGACACTTGACTTAATTAAAATGCATCAACCGCGTGTGTAGCCATGATGGTCTCTTTTCGGCGGAGTCCGGGAAGTGAACACGGTTCTTGTGTTATGCTTGAACGTAAGTAGTTTCAGGATCACTTCTTGATCACTTCTAGTTCACGACCGTTGCGTTGCTTCTCTTTTTGCTCTAATTTGCATAAGTTAGCCACCATATATGCTTAGTGCTTGCTGCAGCTCCACCTCACTACCTTCTCCTACCCATAAGCTTAAATGGTCTTGATCTCCCGGGTGTGATATTGCTGAGTCTCGTGACTCACAGATACTTCCAAATAGTTGCAGGTGCCGATGATACCATTGCAGGTGACGCAACCCAGCTCTAATGGGAGCTCGATGAAGATCTTGATCGTTGTTTCGTTTCGTTTCCTGTTGATCAGTAGTGGAGCCTAGTTGGCACGACCGGGGATCTAGCATTTGAGGTTGTCTTCTTTTATTTTGGTTCTGTAGCCGGACCTTTGATTGTATTTGGATGATGTATGAATTATTTATGTATTGTGTGAAGTGGCGATTGTAAGCCAACTCTTCATCCCTTTCTTATTCAGTACATGGGATGTGTGAAGATTACCCCTCATGCGACAAGCCTACCATGCGGCTATGCCTCTAAGTCTTGCCCCGACACGTGGAAGATATAGCCGCATCGTGGGTGTTACAAGTTGGTAATGAGAACCTTCCCCGACTTAGGCGCCCCCTGCTTGATCGAATCACTGACGTTGTTGAGTCTAGAAGAAAATGTTTTAAGTCTTAGGATTATATATATCGGAGAGCAGGATTCTTTTTACTCCCCAGTCCCTTCGTTGCTCTGGTGAGGCCTCCTGACATAGAAGTTTTGACTCTTCTCTCCTTAAAATTCACGAAAAAAATTAGGATCATGCGGGTATCTTGGAATCGTACCGATGGTTTTGTGACGAGAACATTGTTCTTGGTGCCTCCTGACATTTAGGGGTTGTGGCAGTGTCCCGGGGAGTTGAGCTCCGAGGTGTTGTCGTCACAATTTTATCGTTGCAGTTCTGGAATACCTAAGTTCGCCGACATCGAAAATTTCTTTTATGCAGTTGTTGGTGAGATAACCTCGACGCCACCCAGTATTGGGGTGGGAGTTCGGGAGTATTGCCATAACTCGTATAACGGATGCTTTTTGAAGGTTGAGGTACATGATTTCCGAAGGTTTCTTGGTTATGTGTTGAAGGATGGATACAGCTGGATGTAGGGATTGTTAGTTTGGGTGAGATATTATGCTTCCCCTATATCGCCAACACCTGATTGCATAACCAGAAAGTTTCGGGAGTTTTATAGGTGGGAATTCATGTAGCTCCTAGGATATCTTTCCGACAGATGTATGATATGAAATTGGGGTTCGATGTCTAGTGGTCCTTCTATCCACGGTTGGTTTTACAGTGGTCTCGTTGTGTCTTAAAGAGTCCTTGGCTATGCTAACTCTGGGACACTTCGTATGTCATGTGCACTGCCTTATACATGATGGTGCTGTACAATCAAGCCTGTGTGGTCCCCACCATGAAAACTTTGGACGAAATCACTATCATATGTTTGTTTCTGGCTTATGTTGCAAGCCAATCCTTTGTTTTGTTTTGGTTTGTGGTATTCGAGTTACTTCAATGTCAAGTGTTGATTCCATACCTTGCCTAAGCGGTATTCTCATATTTCTCTGTGAATACTAATCCTTCATGATAATCAAGATTGTCATGTCAATCCTTTTCAACCCGCGTGTTTCTCTTCAAGTGGATTTGATCATTTCAAAATCCGCAAGATCACCTCTCGGTTTTTCCCCAATGTTGTTCATTTCATCTGTCCTCAAGTTGCCTTTGTTTTTCCCCCCCCCCCCCCCCCTTTTTTTTCGAGGACTCAGATTTCTTAATCAAATATCCATCTTATTTATGGGAAGTCTCTCCATTCTTTTCCGTCAATGCTCTTATCCCGTGATTTCTCATGGAGATGCTCATGAGCTTCAAGTTCATCATTCATCATTCTTTTCTTCTACGATGGATTCAATTCAATATTTGTCGATCATATCATTTCCTCGGTTCAAATGTTTTCTCATGCTGGTGCACCTCTTAATCATTCACTTCTCACTATTCATTTGTTCCAGAGTGCTGAAGATATCTCAGAAGGCTCGTCTTTTCATTCAAGATCCATTCAACCTATTTCGACGTTGTTATCTCATTCAGGCCATTTAATTCAACCGGTGAAATCTCTCTTTTCAAGCAATCGTTCAACGGTGTTTCTTTTGAGTAGGCCCTAACCCATAGGTCTTTTCCCCAGGATCTTATTTGAATCTTCTAATTTTCCCGGAGCTATTATAAAATTCATTTCAAAGTTGACATAAGAATGGTTTGTCATCATTCACATGTATTTCTCCAAGATCTTTCAAATTCTTTTCATTGTTGATTCAACCTTTATATTCTTCATTATTCCGGAGTGTCTCAACAATTCAAGGTGGTGTTTCTCATCATCATCATCAACATTTGAAGACTGAAGAAGAGTTTTCTCCAAATCATATCCGTTCTCTTGAAGATTCATGGAGCTAACTTCATGCCATCCTCTCATAATTGTTTTCGAGTGTGAGAATTCTTTTCACCCTTCTGGAGAAATTGAGGAGTCTTTTCAGTTTGATTCTCTGGAGCTCATCATCTCAGAATATTTCATTCCAGCTTTCAGCTCTCGTTCTCCAAATCGTACTGGTGCATCATTCAAGTATTCTCTAATCAGCTCGGGATCTCTTCGTTCTCTTGTATCAAATTTCCTCAAGTATCTTCGTTCATTTTCCAATTCCTCCTGGTGATGCGTTCGTTTCCTTCGTTCGTTCTTTTTATCTTTACGGTAGTTCATTCAAGAGTTCTCTTCTTTCATTATCATATCAATTCATTCATTACTTTCAATCCTACCGGCGGATCGTTGAAGACTTTTCTCAAGTTTGCGCTATGTCTATCCTTTTTACAAGAATAAGTAGTATGCCAAATCTGTTGCTTGTCATCAACTTAAATTGGTGAAGATTACGCATAATGTATTTCTTATATTTGTTTCATCGAAGTGTTCTAATTTCTTATTTTCAGAGTTGTTCTTCATGTCATATTTCTCGGTTCGAGATGCTTCATCTTTTCTTTTCCGTAGTTCCAAGTTCTCTGCTTTATCTCGTCACAAAGCTCCATCCAATCATTGCAAGGTTTCAATCTTATTCTTTTCATGCTTCGCTTCTTTTGATCATTCTTTTATTAAAGGAGTTCTTCATGGAGGCTCTACATGGTGGTTCATCAAGGATTCCTTTCATTCTTCAATTGTTCGTCAAGATTTCTCTCGAAGTTATGATCCGCCAAGCTATACTCTCAAATAAACATGGTTCTCAACACATGTCTTGTTTTGAGGAGTTCAAGCATTCTTCATCTTGCATTCCGAAGTGAAATTCTTTCTACCTTATCACTGAGGTGGTGTTATGTCACTCTTGGCAATTTCGCTTCGTGTGTCATGATTCAACAATTGTCAAGAATGAGATAGTTAAACCCATTAATTTCTTCGAGCATGAGCTCTTCTCAATCCATCAATCTCTTCATTGGAGTTATGTTGGGTTATATTTAACCTAAAGCTTTCCCTAAGGATTGTTGCTATTTATGGTGCTCATAAATGACCCAAGTTCTTCATTTGTCCTCCTGGTGAAATAAGTTTCTCGTCTCCTTGTTCATATCAATCCAATCTATTGTTTCCATTAGTGGCGGAATTTCACCTCATAATTTCGAGATGTTTTCCATAAGCCCACAA